>NC_041407.2:46447645-46747645 GCF_900747795.2 Erpetoichthys calabaricus
TGTTTCTATGCAATGTGCTGTCACAAACCTTAAGTGTGACAATAACATCACATGGATTATTAATAAAGCACATCAGAGAATGTTCTTTCTGTGTCAGCTAAGAAAATTCAATGTCCTTCAAGCAATATGTGGTCGAAATTTAACATCGTATTAAAGAAAGACACATCCTCTAACAGGACAACTCAGTCTGTTACAGCATGGTCAGAAAGATCAGAATGGTCAGAGAAACAAAGGATAGAGGTTCATTTTATAAACTGTTGAATTTACATACAGTGTCAATCAATGCATACATTTTACTGTAGTTGGTTCACTGGTTTACACCTAAATGATTTATATAAAATAAAAGTCTATTATATTATATTCTGGTTCTTCTTATACCTTTTCAGATGAGACACCACCCTTGAAATTTCTGTGCATATAATAACTGTCCATTCTAGTTTATAGGACATCTGCTGATTTCTTAGTCATCTCTTAGTTATCCTTCAGTACATGTTGTATATAACATCAACCTTTCTTATGGTACATTCTTTATTTACTTGACCATCTCAGTATTTTTCCTAAACCATTTCTTATATTTCAGTGTACATTTTGTTGTACACTTGACCTTTATTTTGTTTCCCACATTTATTAACCCTTTATGCTATTTCTTTAAGATGAATGCTATGTTACCCTAAAATTATTCTTCCACAAATACCGGTCCAATTCTACACAGCCATCATCAAGTCCATTCTGACCATAACTCTAACTGTCTGGTTTAGTGCAGCCTCTGTTCAGGCTAAGGCCAATCTGCATCACATTATCAAAGCCTGTGAAAGGATCATTGGCTGTACCTTACTGCACATTGAAGTCCTATATGAATCCAGGGTAAAGAAGCAAGCTGCAAAGATCATTGCTGATCTGACTCACCCTGGCAATCACCCTTTCCAAAGACTTCACTACGGCAAACGTCTTTGTGTATGGAGAGCTACAACACGTCACCTAAACTGTGTTTTCCCATGTGCAGTTATTCATACTAATCAGGTCTGAGCTTCTACTCATTATCAATGTATACCTGCATACTAGATGGCCTGAACAATTTAATCCTACTATCTCTTTATGTTTTTTCTATTGCCCTTGTATACTGCATCATATTTTATCATTTCATATTTTATCTTCTTATATTTATCTTTTGTATTATGTGTTGTCCTTTTATGTTGCACCAATACTATCAAGACAAATTCCTGGAACACTTTAGTGTACCTGCCCAATAAAGTAAATTATGACTCTCATTATGACTTTAAGGAACTATGGATCCCTTAGTTAAGTGTATCTGAAGACTGCTTGAACAATTAATGCAAGATGAGCCAGATAGATGACCACTTTTTTAGCCGATAATTTTGTCATCTCGCGACACTTTCTCTCAGCAGTTTGACAACACAGGAATATTATTAAAACCAGAAAGAATTATCTCAGAAGATATTTTGTTGCAACCATTTCTAGTGTCAGCCCTTTAGATCTTATCTCTGGGATAAAAGAAGTCTAGTTATATGAAACTGTTATGTTGTTGAAGATTTACAATTCATCCCAGTATTAATAAATTACTTTTTTGAGGTCATGCCTTACTTCTTGCAGGGCACTCCGGGATTTTTAAAAATTATGAATTAAGTGGTATTTTTGGTGGCCATCTATAAATTATGACATGAAATCTCATGTGCAGGTGTTTGACACTTGTATTCAAGCTAAGGTCAGTACCTTCTTTAGCCTATATCCACCACCCATGCTTCCTTGGAAGGAAATGCCAATGAATTTAATCTTAGACTGTCTCATTTCTACTGTATCTTTGGAAATTGTAGGCAGATTCTTAAAGCATACTCATTTTATTCCTTTAAAGAGGCTTCTATCTACCAAATATTTAATGATTACATTTTTTAAATGAATTTTATCCTCTGTATGGTTTCCCCAAATCTATTTATTTCTGATAATGGCCCTTATGTTTTAGAGAGTATTTTTGTAAAAAGATGGGAATAACAGATTGCTTGACTTATATGTATCTTCCCCAAAGTAATGGAATGATAGAGAGAATTAATTAGGATTTTTTTTTAAAAATGTTTGTTGTATGGATAATTTAGATCAGAATAACTGTTGTGGATTACCTTTAGATGCATTTGTTAGAAATATACTATTTAACTTGGCAATAGGTATGTCCCATTTTGAATGCCTTAATAGTTCTATGGCTTCTCTTATACCAATGAATGCTACCAGCTCCTGTATGCTTAGCATGATGACATTCTGGAGCCTGCTTTGATAAAAATAATTCTGATAAGAGGAGAATGGTTCCTCAGTGTTGTGAATATTCTTTATTTATAATTTGTTTTACTTCTTTTCAGAAAAAATGTTTTGTGTTGATTACTTATTCATAATGTCTTTGGAATCCTAAATCCATTTCAGATATTATTTTTGTTGTTTTAACTAAACTGAACTGAACTAAACTGATAAATGTTAAATTTAGAAAATGTGTGTGTTGACATATATATTGACACATTATATATGTATTGTGAAGAAAGAACACAAAGAAACATGTATAAAGGTTTGGGACGTTGTCCTGTATACTGTAGGATCGTTCTGTGTACTATTTTAGCAATGATACAAAGTACATAACAGGCTTTCTTGAGACAATGGATAAGTGTTACACTGGAACTTTTATGGGAAACAGACAGGAAATGACACAGATAATTGAAGTTACATGAAAGGGATTAGCCGGAGATGATGACGCAGAACATGGAAGTGAGATCATTGGGAGTGGACTGGAAGTGAAATCATTGGTTGGAGTCAGAGGTTTGGAACCCGGAAAAGAAGCGATTTGTGGAACTGGTGTTGAGTGTATTCTTAGTGGTGTTCTGGAAGGTAGTTATTTTAATATTCTGTTTTCCTAGTGAATAAGAGAGAGAGGCATTAGTGCTCAGTGTCAAATCCCCCCGATTGGTATTTTCACGCTGTTTCAGGCTTGTTGGCTGTCCCCTTCTTGCGCGTGTGTGACAGTATATAGAATGTCTTCAAATGGTAATTTGCCTAACTCACAACATATACATAGTCTTTTGTAAAGTAGGTTTCTCATTAAATTCTGCTTGCTCGCTAGCAGAAGCAACGTCTTCCGAAAAATCATCAGGAAACATACCAACTTCTCTAAAAGTAATGACCCAAAGGTATTATGAAGCACAACTGGAGCCGTTTGCTTATAATTAAAGATCTCCAGAAACTACAATAAAGATGAGGACAGCATTAGTGTCTGCCAATCACAATGAACAATAGATGTGAATGATGTGAAGTCCAGCCCTTCCCTAATATTAACAAAGGGCTAAAGAAAATTAGTGAACACTTAGTATTGCCTTGTCCTGTAACCATAAATTGGAATAAGTCGATTTGGGAATGTAGAACTGGAGGTACTGCACTGTAATTATACCAATAATTCATCTAGAAGGCAGAGTACATTAATGAAAAAACTTAATGCCTCTGTGATGCGGCATGACTAGATAAGCAGCTGGAGGTACAGGAGGAGTGAAATAAAATGACTTCAGCTAAAAATGTAGGATTAATAGAAGGTTAGCTTCTCCAACCCGTAAATACTAATTAAAATAACATAATAGAAACCAAGAATAAACAAATGAACTTCACTATCAACTAACAGCTGGATGACTAAGAAACATCACCAGCTGGATGTCACTGCTTTGAACCTCAAATTATAATTTAGCACTTAAAAAACTGTGCTCTGACACACAGCAGTGGTAAAATGGTGTTCCTAAAGCTGAGTGTTAAATTGAGTCAGATTTATCTAACACAGCTAGTAAACAACGAAGAAAGAATTGAACAAAGCATTGAATAAAGTAAAATCTGACAAGAATATGAATTCATCTGAGCCTGATGTCTGTTAACTGTTGACATTATGAAATACATGTAGAAGACAAGTATACCTAACATTTATAAAATAAATATGTTTAAGTATTGCCTGTTTCTACCATTATAGGTGACAACAGGATTATGAAATCTACTTCCTCGCTGCTTCAGAGTACATTGATAGCCAAGTTAATACTTAAAGCACAAAACACATGATTATAACTGAAGTTTTACTACTGTTCTCTACTTTCATAATTGCATCTGAAGAAGGCAATGAAGGAAACTAAAATGTAAGCTTTTCGATTATGACTGATTTATAAATTTTCCTTGACTTTTTTCTTGTAATGAAATTCGAAAATTCAGTAACTTCAAATAAAGTAGTTAGCAATCATTCTGTTGTTCAATCATCTAATCTAATCAATTTGTCACTCTAGAAATGTTAATAAAAGGAATCTTTTAAGTGTTCTCAGTTTTGTAGTTATAGCTACATATTTATCCAAAGCTACTCTGAAGTACTGGCGGGCAGAAGAAGGTGTCGGTGAGACAAGCCGCCTTTGACAATCTGAATGTTTTACCCATAAATCTATGCATACATGCATACAGCTTTGCAATGATGTGTTGCATATATCCAAAACCTCTTGTCGCAGCATCAGGCTGTCAAGCAGGAAAATACTGTGACTGGGATACAATTTGTAACAAATTTTTTAGAGGTCAGTTTAAAAGAGTGACTGGATCTGACCAAAGCCCCTTTTTCATCTTCCATTCTTACATAATTTGCCATTACTTTGCCTGTAATTTAATATGAGTGATTTAATTCAAATGAATTATGAACATGACAGATCAGAGAGTGAAACTGTAATGAGTTTTTCAAACTCCTTTTAAGAGTTGAGCCTGGACAGAACCTCTGATTTTACTGAAGACAAGATACAATTGAATGCATTTTTGGACGCATTACAGATACCACAACTAGATGCTCTCAGTGCAGAGGAATTGGATAAACCTCTGGCACTATCAGAATTACTAGATGCTATAAACTCACTTCAGAGTGGGAAAGCAGAAAGCCCTGATGGCTACCCTGTCAAATCTTATAAAAAATTCTCAGTTAAGTTAGCTCCCCTCTTATTAGCAACATTTACTGAAACTAGAGACAATACAATTCTACCTCAAACTTTTTGCCAAGCATTAATTACCATCTTTCCAATGCAAAATAAGGACTTATTACAATGTGCATCATACAGACCAATCTCACTTCTGAATAATGATGTCAAGATACTCTCCAAAGTCCTTGATAAAAGAAAGTGCTTCCTTTGGAAATATCACATGACCAAACTGGATTTATTAAACATAGACACTTAGCTTTCAATCTTCAATGCCTGTTTAATGTAATAGATCCAACCACAAAGTCTAACACCCTTGAGATATTTTTATTGATGAATGCAGAAAAAGCATTTGATATGGTTGAATGGAACTACCTTTTCACTACAGTGGAGAAATTTGGGTTTAGCCCAAACATTTGTGTATGGATCAAACTATTGTATACTAGTCCAGAAGCTTCAGTTTGTATTAACAACATTATTTTAAACTACTTCAGACTAGAACGTGGTATTAGATAAGAATACTCCTTGTCACCACTGCTTTTTGCAATTGCCATTGAGACACTGGCAGTTCACTTTCGAAATGCTTATGCGATAAAGAGGATTATCAGAGAAGGATTTGAACAGAAAATGTCACTATATGCCAGATGACATGGTACTATATATATCAGATCCACAAAATACTGTGCCTGCAATCCTAACAGCACTAACAGAATTTTAAAAATAATTCTGATCTTAGAATTAATTTGAATAAAAGTGTGCTCTTTCCAGTGAACTCTCTAGAACACAATATTAGATTGAACACCTTCCCTTTTATCATTACAGATCAGTTTAAATACCTAGGGGTAAACATCACAAGTAAACATAATGTTCTTTATCAAAGAAATTTTTCTGTCTGTATGGAAAAAATTAAGCAAGACTTGCATAGATGGTCTACACTCCATCTCACTTTACCTGGTAGAATTAACATTGTCAAGATGAACATTCTTCCTAAGCTTCTTTTTCTATTTCAAAACATTCCAGTATACATCAATAAATATTTTTTTAAGAAGTTAGATTCAATCATAACCTCATTTATTTGGATTCAAAACATCCACATATCCAAAGGGCGACCCTACAAAGACCTAAGGCAGAAGGTGGCATTACTCTACCTAAGCTTCAATTTTATTACTGGGCAGCGAGTATACAAGCTATAAAAACCAGGACATTGACATAAATAGATGAACATACACAGACTTGGTCCACAATAGAAATAAAATCCTGCAGTACTTCTTTATATTCCTTGCTTTGTACCCCAATAAGTACAAGTTATCGCTAATAAACTAACAACCCAATTGTGCTTCATTCACTCAGAATATGAAACCAATGTAGGAAGTACTTAAAGATAGAGAAGCTTTTATCTGTGGCACCTCTGCACGATAACCACCATTTTCTACCCTCTCAAACGTACACAGTTTTTAATGTCTGGAAAACATTTGGGATTAAATCTCTTAGAGATCTGTACATAGACGTCTTTGCATCCTACAAACAATTACACTCTACATTTAACTTTCCAGCAACACATTTCTTTTACTACCTTCAAATCAGAAACTTTGTTAAACAAAACCTGCCCAATTTTCCTCACCTCTCTCACCTCTATTCCGGAAAAAATATTGATTAGTCTTGAGGACTCAGACAGCATTTCTGCAATATATAAAAACCTTTTAAAGTCCCTCCCTTTCAAAGATCCCAGAGTACAGTGGAAAAAGGATCTCTTACTCAACATTTCAGAAAAGGAATGGAAGGTACCAATGCACGGAATTCACTCGAGCTCCATATGCGCAAAGCATACATTTATTTAACTTAAAATTATATTTGTCTCAGTAAAAATTGTACAAAATGTTTCCAGGACAAGATTCAACTGTGATATATGTGCACTGTAATCTTAATTGCAGGGTTCAATTATGCAGCCATGTGCGTTAGGTCTGCTTGTTAGGAGGAGTTTGATTGTTTTGGTCTGTGAAAAGAAAATGGAGATAAGGAAACAAATAAAAGAAGGTTTTGGAAGGTGTTGCACTTAACAGCTGTCAGCGTCTTTCTTAGACATAACATTTGGCGACGAGAATGGCTGAGTTTTCCCTTTCATCACCACCTCCCTTCCTACTTTTACCTGGTGAGCCTCCGATTCCGTGGATTCGTTGGCTACAATCTTTTGAAGTCTATCTCACGGCTTTGGGGCTTGAGGATGTTTCGGCCACTCGCAAAAGGGCGCTACTCGTTCATTGCTTAGGGGCGGAAGGGCAGCGAGTGCTTGGGACTTTGGGACTGGCTGACACATATGATACTGCAGTTACACTTTTGAATGCCCACTTCTCTGCCCCACAAAGTGCTCTACTACGGAGATTTATTTTCAGATAGCGCCGTCAGCTTCCTGGGGAGACTGTGCATCAGTATGTCGCAAACTTAAGAGGACTAGCTAGCTCATGCAAGTTTGGGGCATTACAAGAGGAAATGATCCGCGACCAGCTAATCGAATGCACTAGCAATGATAAAGTTCGCGAAAGGCTTTTGCTTGAAAAGGATGATTTGACATTACCAAATGCAGTCGCAATAGCATTCAGTGTGGAATCTGCAGCTGTTTGTGAGGTAGAGCTTTCGAAACGCTTTGCTTCTGCCTCCGCATCAGACAGTTACGCGCAGCACTTGCAGACGGACGATTCCGCAGCATACGAAGTCAGCTCAACAGACCGAGAACAAACAGTGCAGGTTGTGCAGCGCAGGCATTCAGGACAACTTCAGCACCACTGTGGAAACTGTGGATCACGATCACACGCGACCAGAGCTCAAAGCTGCCCGGCACGCGGTCAGACCTGTCGCAGCTGTGGTAAACAGAACCACTTTGCTAAGGTATGTCGTTCTTCTCCAAGCAGTGCGCACGGACACACCGCAACTATAATTCACAATGTGATTTCAGGACCAGCAGCTTTCAAGTCATGCACAGTCAGTTTAAATGGTGTGAACATTTCCCTCTTGTTGGACACTGGTGCTACAATGTCCCTCTTAAATATATGCACATACAAACAGTTTTTCAGTTCTATGGCCTTGTCTCCACCTACCATGACTGCCAATGGTTATGGGAACTCTCGGATCTCCCTGATGGGATCAGTCTATCTCACTGTTCAGTATGGCAAAGATGTTCTGCCTAATGTTTGCTTTCATGTTACTAAAAAAGGGGCAAATCTGATGGGGTTAGATCTGTTTCTTGCCCTGGGATTTTCTGTCTTAGATAAAAGTGGCATGCAAATCTTACAGGTAACCTCACTGCAACAACAAAAATGGTCAGGACTCTTTACAGGTTTGGGTTGCCTCACTGCCTACACTCACAAGCCTTTACTCAACCCCACTGTTACACCAGTTACGCAGCTTTTACGACGTATCCCACTGGCCTTCCGAGATGGGGTGTCCACTGAGCTGCAGCAGCTACTAGCAGCTGGTATCATTGAACCAGTCAACGCCTCCCCATGGGTCTCAAACATAGTAGTAGCTAAGAAGAAGTCTGGTGGCTTGCGCATCTGCGTAGATCTTCGTGCAGTAAATAAGGCAATAATTCCAGACAAATATCCACTTCCTACTTCAGAAGAACTCACGGCACAGTTTTATGGTTCTATCTTATTTTCTAAATTGGATCTTAGGCAAGGCTATTTGCAAGTGCCCCTCCACCCCAGCAGTAGAGACCTCACAGCTTTTGTGACACATGATGGCATGTTTCGTTATACAAGAGTACCGTTTGGGTTATGTTCAGCACCAAGCAGTTTTCAAAAAATCATGTCCTCCGTGTTTGCTGACATCCCGGGAGTGATCATATATTTAGACGACATTGTTGTACATGGGCCTACCGCTGCGGTTCATGACAAACGTCTTCACATGGTCTTTTCCGCTCTGTCTAAGCACAAACTCACATTGAATGTGGAGAAGTGTGTCTTTGCGGTGCCAGAGATAGAATTTGTTGGATTTCAAGTATCAGCTGCTGGTTTATCTCCACTCCAATCAAACGTTGATGCAATCCACGCCATTCCGGAGCCTACATCTGCAGCTGAGGTGGCTTCCTTTCTGGGCATGGCCAGTTACTATTTGAAGTTTTTGCCCCAGTATTCTGTTACTACTGCACCATTGCGCCAGCTCCTGCGGAAGGATGAGCCATGGGTGTGGTCTCCTGATTGTGCCAAGGCTGTTCACCTCCTGAAATCACAGCTTACTTCCCCTCCAATTCTAGCCCACTTTGACATCTCTAGCCCCACGTTTGTCACCTGTGATGCATCTGCTATAGCAGTGGGGGCTGTGCTGTCACAAAGTCAGGGTCAAGTGGAGAAGCCCATAGCTTTTGCCTCTCGTGCCCTTACTGAAACAGAGCGGAAATACTCGGTGGGTGAACGTGAGGCACTGGCATGTCTCTGGGAATGTGAGAGATGGCACCTTTACCTGTATGGCCGACATTTCACACTAAGAACAGACCATCAAGCTCTCATTACCCTACTGTCGGCATCTGGCACTGGACACCGCCCATTGAGGTTACATCGTTGGTCTGACCGTCTTCACGAGTACCACTTTACTCTCCAGTTCACTCCAGGGCGTGAAAATGTTATTGCAGACCTTCTGTCTCGGTCAGTTGCGGCTTCAGCCCAATCTCCTGACTCTGACCAAATGGAACATGATATTGTCCAGATGATGCACATGCCTCTTCAGACCACTATATCTCTCCAAGAACTCCAGGAGGCCTCTGCACATGACCCAGTACTATCCCAGGTATGCCACTTTATCAGGAATGGTTGGCCTAGCAGGGCACCTGAGGATCTGTTACCCTTTGCTAGAGTGAAAGAAGAACTCTCCTGCTGGAATGGTTCTTGTGTGGCACGAGGGTTTCGTACTGTGGTTCCAAATGCGCTCCAAATGCACGTGTGTTGTCAATGGCAAATGAGGGCCACTTAGGTATAGTGAAACTAAAACAGAGATGTCGTGACTTGGTGTGGTGGCCTGGCATAGACAGGGACATTGAGACTCTGGTTAAAGATTGTGTGGCCTGTCTGGTAAGTGGCAAGACAGGTCTCCAGGCCCCTCCCCCATTGCAGCCTATTGCCTGGCCCACCCAATCCTGGGAACATATACAGATGGACATCTCGGGAGAAATCCATGGTATCCCTCACCATCAGCGGTATTTGGTTGTTGTGTATGACTTACACTCAAAATGGCCAGAGGTTACTGCAACTGGCACAGTCACCTCCTGTGTCGTCGTTAACATGCTGGAATCACAGTTTTCTCGCTGGGGTCTCCCTAAGACCATTACTACGGATAATGGGCCTCAGTTCACAAGCAATCAATTTACCTCATTTCTGGAATCAAAAGGCATTAAACATATTTGCACTGCATATTACCATCCACAGTCTAATGGAGGAGTGGAACGTTTCAACCAAACACTAAAAAATGGCCTTAGGGCACACCAGGCACAAGGGTGTTCTTTTGATCAGGCTCTGCTTAATACCCTCTTGCACTACAGACCATCCCAGCATAGCACAACTGGAGTCTCGCCTGCTTTCCTCATGCTAGGTCGTGAGCTTACCCTACCTTTGGACAGACTTCGTCCTTTTTTCGGTCAGAGTATGCCCTGTGCCCTTCCTTCAATTCCTCACGTTAAGCACTCTGTCACCAGACAGCAACACAGAATGAAACAAAGGTTTGATCAATCAAAAGAGTCAAGGAGGTTAGCATAGCAGTCTCTGACTGGGTAAGAGTTAGGAAGCCTCATCGCAATAACAAAATGGCCTCTTTCTGGTCCTCACCAGTATAAGTCACCCGACAGCTTGGCCCAGCCACATTTGGTCTTGCTGACGGTTCTCAGTGGCATGCCACATGTCTTCGAAAGGTGTCTCCACCATCATCTGTTGTAGAATTTCATCCTGCTGACAAAAACAACGCAAATTCTTTGTCCATTCCAAACGCATGGCTGGGTGATTCTGTTATTCAGCCTGATGTAGCACAGAATGAAGCCGAACCTGTTATTCAGATCCAGGAGCCATCTCCACGTCCCATTCGGTTGCGTTCTCGCCCTGGACACTTGCAGGATTTTGTTACTACATTTCATGTTTAACTGTTCTGTTATATACTTAAATTTCTTTGCTGTTGGTGGGAGGGGGGAGAAATATGATATATGTGCACTGTAATCTTAATTGCAGGGTTCGATTATGCAGCCATGTGCGTTAGGTCTGCTTGTTAGGAGGAGTTTGATTGTTTTGGTCAAAGAAAACGGAGATAAGGAAACAAATAAAAGAAGGTTTTGGAAGGTGTTGCACTTAAGAGCTGTCAGCGTCTTTCTTAGACATAACATCAACCTGCGAAAGTTGCAGTCAAGTTCCAGCCTAATTGGGCCATGTTTTGGACATGCAGTAAATTAACATCATTCTGGACAAAAATCTTTAAATGCCTTTCAGACAGCTATGGGGTCACAATCCTCCTAACCCATTAACAGCTGTGTTTGGTGTACTTCAAGATGGGCTTAAAGTGGAAAATGACAAACTGTAATTGCCTTTACTTCACTATTAGCATGTAGACTTGAAGAACTGGAAGAATCGTAATTCACCTCTTTTAAGTCAGTGGATAACTGATGTTATCTGAAATTGGAAAAAATCAAATTCTCACTTAGAGGATCATTACAAAAACTTCTTCTAACCTTGGCAGGATCTAATCAATAACATTTTAGAATAAGCAATTGAATTGAAGAAGCAGAATCTCTTCCCTTTTTTATTCTAACTATTTTTATTTATTTACTTACTTATTTTTGCTACTATTAAAATTTTATTCTGTTGTCCTATTAAACTTAGTTTTATTAAACTTGACTTGCTTGGATGTAATATTATTTGATTTTAATAAATTCAATAAAAAAAGAAACTGGTGGCTACTCAAACTTCAGCTTTACATGGAGGAACTGAGTGAGTTAGATTTGTCTTTGCAGTGGCCATATTCTGATGTTTACTGTTGTTGCTCAATGTTTTTAGATTCTGGTTAGCAACTCTACTTTAGAATTCTTGGATCAGGACCATTGATGGGTTTTTGGTTAAGCACTTAAGATCTATCACTATATTTCAGAGTTTATGTTACAGGTCTTTTTGCTTGGAAGTTGTCTTTAGAGTTCTGCTTTCAATTTGAGGATTCAAAACATTGTGTTTGTTTCATTATTAATTATTTTCTCTCTTTTCTCTTGTATTAGTTTATTAATGTCTTACTAATAATTATTATGTTTTCTAATTTATTTTTTCATTTTTTAATGAAGATGAATTATTCATTCTTTCAATTATTTTTATTATTTAATGTGGATAATTATAACTGAAATTTGCATATTTCTGGTTTGGGATATCAAATTATTTGTTCCAAAGAGGCAGTCACCACAGAAAGGTTGCTGCTTGCCAATTGATTGTGTGGCTCTAGAGTTTGTGAATTTATCTACAAGCCAGTAGGGGCAAGCTGTTCCTCTGTTTCACTGAATAATGCATAACTTACTGGATATTTGCAGCCAGTCGCTTGTCTCTGTGTTTTTCACACAATGAGATGTGAAGTACAATATACTTCATAGTAATAGTTGATTTACTTCAGCTTCTATCTTGAGTATGCAGACACTGCACAACTAATTAAATATAAATTTCAAAAGACTATCCATAGAATGACTTTATTTTGTTCTTTATGTGAAATCATTTTTGTTTGCATACTGAAAAATATTTTGGTATTTAAAAAAACAATACTGTAAAAATTTCAACAGCTGCTTGATGCTTTGATTGGTGTCAGATTTCTTATGCATGATCCTGCATAAAAAACGATGTGCAGTTGAGCTGCAGTGAGGGAGCTACTTGAATAAACCAGTAAGAATGCCAAGCCCACAGACGCCGCATATCATACCCATATTTTAGTGTTTCTTTCATGTGAGCGTTCTTTATGTTTAGTCAAGTTAATAAAGCCAAGACTCAAGTACTCCAACACTTGTTTTGAAAGGCACTTACTGGGAAAGGGTAGTCTCAACAACAACAACATTTATTTATATAGCACATTTTCATACAAATAATGTAGCTCAAAGTCTCCATATACAACAGCTTTAAGCATAATAAGTGGGTGTTTTATTCAAGGCAACATACTGTAAGTTATACAACAAATATGTCCATTAATTTACCTTTATCTTAGTAGAGGATTGTGACCGAGGCCAGTGGAAAGGTTTTGCTGATTTGCTGAAGGTGGAGGGGAATAGCAGTCTATGACTGTTACAAGGAAAAGGACAAGGAAATAAAAGCCAATAGCTATAAATCAAAGGAAAGCTGAGGGAATACAGTATTTCACTAAAACTGCAGGTCAAAATTACACACAGAATTTCCTTATGGCCTGGAAAGTTTATATTTACCCACCACAAACAAACGTTTTTGAAAATTCACTAACTTTGATGCTGATGATATCATATATACCAGCACATACTGTATTTAATATCACAAGTTGCACCTTCCAGCTACCACAGAATACAAACAGGGAGCCGCTGGCAACAATAAAACACTCAAATTGGTGGCGTCCATAAATGAAACCAACAACAAAATTGGTGGCATGAGAATATTAATAAAATAAAGATAAAAATTAACCAAGAGCTCAAAATCTAAATGAAAATAAATCAATAGTGCTAAAATGAATGTAGCAAGTATTAAACCTACAGAATCATTAAAATAAGGCCTCTACTGGCTTCATATAGGATTTGCACATGCACAACACAAACCTGTACACATAATGACTTGTAACCCAAACCTTTTATTAGAATGTTGAAGTAGATATTTACATACTGTACCTTCTTTAAACCATTAAAGACTCACAACTGGGACAACGTGAGTAGGCCAGTAAATGAGGGTAAGTATTGGAAGAAAAATGGATTGACACAACTCATCATTATAGCATTCGTTTTGAACTCAGAAAATAAACATGATCATAAGCCAGCAGCCTTTGCCAAGGTTTTGTCGAAATCAAGGACCAGAATCTGCATTCTCCTGTGGCTCTTCGTTGTCAACTCTTGTAATGGCAGTTGTTTTCACTTCTTTTAATGGGATGTGACACGATGCATATTTTGCAATTTGAGTGTAGCAGTCAATTCTTCAACAACTCTGACATTATCGCTGTAACTGAACAACAAAGAGCTCACACAGCACCTGTATTGTTTGCTAATACCACTAGTTCATTGATTTCTTCAAATGCCAATGTATAATCTGATTTTACAGAAAGGGTTTTCCCTTGCAACGGGTTATGTTTATTTTTATCACATGCAGTGTGCAATCTGAACACGCAACACACATTTAAATGTTTAACAGGTTGTCATTTTAGGAGATGTCTCGGCTGTACATAGTTTATTGTAATCAGAAGATTGCTGTCTGTTGAACCAAGTTAACATTAACAAAAGCACCACTGCTCTTTGCAGTTCAAAACCACCACATCTCCCCACCTTCATGAGGCATTAGATTGGCTCAAAAATGTGACACCTCAGTGAGCCACCTAACTTTCAAGCAAAATTCATTCATGGTTTTCTCCATATGCATATATTATACCTCTAGTCCGCAAAACTAACCACCATTGACAAATGAGTCACTTCATCTTTTCATTTTTGATGTAATGCAATTTTAATAATAATGATAACTCACCATTATAGGGTAAATAATTCTTGTGACGCTCACTTTGAGGGAACAGGTCATCAGTGTCACCTAAAGGGGACAGAGAGCATAACAAAGCCACTGCCAGCATCATCCTCTTATAATGCAAACTGCATGTGAATTGAATATCAAGCAGCATGGCAATCAAAAAAAAAAAACGAATCAAGGTATATTCGACACAGAAAACACACCAGAGCACAAAGACCTCGCTACTGACAGATATAGTACTTGAGTTGTAAAAGAGAAGCAGAATCAAAACATATCCTCAAACCACTAGGAGAAAGTAATTCAGGATAGTCAGTAGAATGTTTAGGTAGTCCAGGCAGAGGATAGATAACCTTCAAATTAAAAACACAGGAGACAATCCTACTGTCTTTATTTTATTTGAAGCTTCCACAGTGGAGAGCCATAGTAGGGTTCTGTACAAAGCAAAGAAAATTAAATGATTCAAAGGCATAAGAGATCTGCCCTCTAGATCTCTCTGGTAATTACATTTCCATTTTAGTAAAGCAAAAGTAGAAAAAGCTGGCAAGTTTTGTTCATAAAAAAAAAATCAGACTTTCTTCAGGTGGCGCAGTGGTAGCGCTGCTGCCTCGCAGTTAGGAGACCCAGGTTCGCTTCCCGGGTCCTTCCTGCGGGAAGGTAAAATATATATATTTTCAAAATAAACATTTATAGTGTACAAGAAACTATACCAAGTTTTACCTTACACAAAATTGTCATATTTTAATCTTTTTAAAAAAATTGGCTATTTATTAATGACAGCGAAGTGAGAACTACAAGGCACTGCTGACTGGCTTTGATTGTTTCACAAGCTATATTAAAATTGAGTACTTGGGGTTTCTTTTATAAAACATTTTGGGGATTCGAGCGTGAAATTATGTGCATGGCCAAAAAAAAAAAAGAAAATCACATTTAAAAAATCAGGCTTTTCACAAATTTCTGCACAATTTAGCCTTTACCACGTCTGCAAAAGGTACTTTGCTTCAGAGAATCATGGGTTGACCCAGGGCACAGAGTCACAACATTTGCCAGCCACATCTTTGACTTGTGTTTTAATAGAATGTATCTTCTTACGGTTAACAATAGCAGCTTCTTTCTCGGTGCCCTTAAATTACAATATGAGTGCAGTACACTGCTCTGATTACATTGCAAGAACTGGACACAGCTGCAAACTGACTTTTTATGTTGGCAAAAGCATTTTCTATTTTATGTATGTGCACCCACACCATATGAAAACTGGATGTCATGGCTTGCTGCTCGGTTAATGGGTTCCAGGACAGCTGTCATAACGGCATGAAGTTTTTGTTGAGATTCTACTGATTTGCCAGCCAGTTCCCTGACAAACAAAAACAGGTATCAGATATAAACTAATGGAAAACTAAAAAAGTTCTGTGCAAATACGCAGCATTGATTGTCTTGAAAGGAAAATAAAATAGAGTCTGTACATCATATTCATCATTTTTGAGGTGTAATATGTTTGTCACATCAATGCAGATTATAATAATGGATTGGTGATATGAATTATTACACACGCGAGTCATCATTTAGCTGGTTTGGCTTCATTTCCCTACTTGATTATTGGTATCATCATTTCCCACTTTCTCCAAAATGCATGCACATTGGTGAGAGTTGCTGTAACTCATTCCCCCCCATCAAGTTGTCTTTCATAAATCCTGACATTTGCATGGGAAGTTGCATGCGCACATGTCAGACCTCATTTTGTGTATACACATGCTTTATAAATGTGGCCCCGGAGAGGACATCCATAAAACAGCTTTTAAAGAAAATGTATGGCCAGAAGGAAAGGCTATCAATCAAGAAACCAGAGACAATAAGGAATGTGGCCCGTTTCCTTTGTGGACTTTACCTTTTTGCCTTTTACAATCAGCAAAAAGAAACAGATAACAAAGAATAAAGACTAATATATTATGTATGTTAATTAGTTATTGATATGAATTCCAGTACCTTTGTTAATTTTACTTTGGCTTAATATATACTTTTAGGACCATGAATTTCTTATGTTACCTTGAATCATGCAGTTTCTAGTTAGTACATTTATTCTACGGTTTTCATTTTATTTTAAGACGCTTTACAATAATATATTATTAAATAGTGATGCTGTGTTTTTTGGTGATACCTCTGCTGAAAACATAAATCCCTTTTTCTCAAATTCAAAGATTATTTTCCTGTAGGCTACAGTTATATGTTATACCTCTGTTACTTCTGCTGTTTGCCCATTCTTATTCTTAACAACCTTGTGGAATATACAATTCACAGCTGCAATGCACTTGTACCCAGGACTGTAGTCTGCTAGCTTAAGACTTCACCCAAGTCTGACTGTCACTGAAGCGTCTCTGTTAGAAATGGCAGCTTCACACTCAACGCAGGAGGGGGTCACAGTGAAGCACTCTTGTAAAATCAGTCACAAGCAGATCTAAGAACTCCTCCGCCACAAATGGCACACCCTGGAGCAGCACATAACAGAAGTGATAGCTTTCCTGAAAACTCTGTAGAGTTATTGAGAAGCATGTCTGTGGAACCAAAAATTGTAACAGCAAGTCTTATCAGAGAAAACACTCATTCCTAAAAACTCTAGACTTATAATTCATCAGTCTTTTTACACTTTTACATGTAATTAACTGTCAGAAGGCTGCTTCCTACTTTTAAACATTCAGTTCATACTCATTCTTTAAAGACATTTAAAAGACAATTATCAAAAATACCAGATGTAGCATATACACAGCAACAAAGTGAAACATTATCAAAAGAACATTAAGAAAGCAATGTTTCAGAAATCAAATGGATTTTGTGCTGTCCTTAAGTCAGTTCATAACTCTTCATTTCTGAGCATTTTTAGTCTCCAATACAGTTACATATTAAGTTTAGTTGGGATTAATAAAGTATCTATCTATCTATCTATCTATCTATCTATCTATCTATCTATCTATCTATCTATCTATCTATCTATCTATCTATCTATCTATCTATCTATCTATCTATCTATCTATCTATCTATCTATCTATCTATCTAGTTGCATGATTCTTTAGTGTTTCTGACAGTAACCCTTGTTAGTTATTTGTTTACAATTTCATTTGATGGTCTTTCTCTTCTTGCCCTAGTAACATTTCAAATTCCAATTCTTAGCAGTAAAGTTAGGTTAATTCAGAACACACAATGAAGCTTCTAGGTTTTGAGGCATTTGATCCACGTATACGGTAAATTTGAAGTCCTCTCTATAATTATTTTAGAGAATAGTTCAGCTCTGAATTTCACTGGGTTTGGACTTTCACGGTGTTCAGAGAGATGTTTGATTCTGATATTATTTCTCTGTATCCATCTTCCAGTGCAGCTAGTCTTTCTCCAAGGCTACTTTCTGGTCTGGCTCCTGATTCCACAAGGAGGCCAACTTCCTGCCGACTACGCCAATGTGGAAATGAACAACCTTGACACATAAAAAAGGTTTGGGGCAGCCACCCATATACTTGATTCTTGGCTGTAAAAAGGCAAATATAAAGCACAGTTGTGTATGAGAAATTAAGTCCAGGCAGTACTGATGAACAAAGGGAAGATGGCTGGTTTTTAAGGTCGGTCAGGGGGAGTGATGTCATCTGACCTGAAACTGGAAGTGACATCATCTGGACCCGGAACTGGAAGTGATGTCCTTGGGGTTGGGGCCAGAAGTGATGTTGTTGGGGCTGGGACCAGATGTGATGTCTTATGGCCGGAACCAGAAATGATGTCGTCAGAATCAGGCAGAAATGTCTGGTCTGCAGAGATAAAAGAGGAAAGTTTAGTGCACCCCACCACCCCCTGGCTTGGCATGGAATTACATTTTTTTGGTCTTTCTAGCTGTCTCTCATGCGCACATGTGTGACACCATTTTGGAGTTTTCTACACCAGAAAATGTCATTTTATTCTTATATATATATCTCCATTTAAAAATTAATTATTTTTCCTATTATTATGCAGCAACATTATCAGTTTTAAGCTTTGTCATGCCCAGTTACTACAGAAATGTTTCCATGATTCTCTAAGAGTCCAGGCCTCTGACGTCATCAGCACAACAGTACTTTAATTGTCGTGTACAGACCCAATTTATATTATTAGATTTAAAGAACCTTACTTGCAATCCATTTTGTTTTGCTATTTTCTCGGTTATATAGACTCTCAGCTTTGTTTCTAGACTTTGACTTACAGATAGTGTTAGGTGTTGACAACAGATCAGTACTGCCTTTTTGTCAACGAATTTTGACCACATCTCCTTATCCTGGTGCTTAACATAAAACATTTCTTCTGTTACTTTTGAGAGTGAACACATCCAAGACCTAAAGCAGAAGGGAGTGTAGAAGAACTATCCTGACCACCATTGTCTCCCTTGGCTGTTACCAATATCTATACAGTATTGGTAAGTATTCTGTACCTTTAACTATTCTATATTTTTATTAGCAAGATTTGGAATATTATTTCATTGCTTAAAATTTGCGTTGTGAATTACTAAACTTATATTCATAAAATTAGGTTAACAAGATATATAGGCTGTTCTCTGTCATTGTTCCATCCTAGATACTAGGGGGTTTTGCCCCCTGCTCGCTTTGCTAGCCAACACCCGGGCCTGCGCTACACGCTAGCCTCTTTGCAGTTCTGCCACTCATATATAGGGATGTTGATGTACAATTTAAACAGATTTTTATTTTCATGGGAATTGTTACATATGCATAATAGAACAAGCTATTTTACATTACAACAAGTAATTAACCATATTAAAAGATAGTAAAACATAATAATTTGAAAGTAAATTATGTTTCATGTTGCATTACAGTTATTTGTTGAGTAATACGATTTTGTTCTGTTTGGCTTTGAAATTAACAAGCAAATACTTTTTAAACTTACACTTTTACTGTTAAACTTCAGTAAAAACAATTTTTTAAATTACATTTCCGTCAATATCACATTGAATTTTGATTCTGTGTTTGGACTTTCATCGTGACAATTCAACGTATAATTTGCCCGTGATTGAATTTCGTTTTTTTCTCACTATTAAATCAAACAACTTTTTTGAATGTTTGGCTCTGAGACTTCTTAATTGTCTTTGCAAAAGCTTTTCTAACAGGAAACTGTTAACGTTTTGATATGAATGGCATATCAAGATCTCCTTTGTTGTGTAATGTTATCCACGGAAGATTTACTACATTACCTTTCTTGGATGCGGTAGAAGACCGGACGGTGTTAACGGTTGTAGATATTCTTCGGGATATTATAAGTTGATGTTTTCATGTCCCACACGATCACCACCAACTGTTTCAGCATAGTCTATTGATACGCATGTAACCAATTTGCCGTGTAACCGATCAACATTTTTGGCATTAATTCGTTTGACCTCTTGGTGCTAGAATTGCCCATGTACTCATTTTTTCTATTGATAACCCTTCATGATGAAATCTTCAATACGATTTGGACATAATACGTTTTCTTTAATTGGGAACTTTAAGTGAGGAAAACGTTAAAATTTATACGAGCTGAGAGAGCAGGAATTGTGTCTGACAAAAGCATTCACACGAATAAGAGGTGAGAGTACCGTGTGTGGTTAAATATGATTAAGAGGAGGGTGTGACTTGAAAAAATCTCTTCAAAAAGTTTTTTTATATAATACAGAGACATAATAAGAAATGCATGTTTAAAGATCTGGAGTAATTTAGAGCAAGGAGTGTATAAGTTGGGTCAGTGCATTTGGATACGCCTTGGTGTAATACAAGCTATATAAGGTATGGACCAAGTTTGGGGTTGACAGTTTACCATGGCAGTGGATTCTCTCCTTTAGCTTGCATTGAAATATGTTTTTCATCCACAAGACGGAGCAGAATGAGAAATGAGACATATTAAAGTACTTATGCTATCTGTAACAGCAACATTTATGTTAGCGTATATGTCTATCCATAACTACAGTATGCAGAATACATACATTTTCTGAGAATGAAATTAATGTTTTGTTTAGGAGTGAGTTGCTTATATCTTATAATTATTCTTGCAGCTAATCAACTTGGTGATCAGTCTAATAATTAAAAGGGGTATAATACAGGTGTCAGGTTAACATAAATTTGGAAAAGCATTTACATTTTAACTGTCAATGAAATCAATTAATTTGAGCTTGAGCTAGTTTTTGAATAATAATGTTTTAAACAATAAAATGTATTACAGTGTGTATATAATAAGATGGTGGTGTTTGTGTGTGTGCCACAGCCCTCCAAGTTATATCAGTTTTGCGGTAGTTTCTTAGTCAAACAGACAGAAAGTGCTGGACAAAGGAGGTGGACACTCATGATAATACCGAAGAAAGGCATAGAAGGAACTCTGAGAGTCACCTTCAAAGACACAAAATATTTCCAAGAATAATAATAATAATAATAATTCTTTGCATTTATATAGCGCTTTTCTCACTACTCAAAGCGCTCAGCAATTGCAGGTTAAGGGCCTTGCTGAAGGGCCCAACAGAGCAGAGTCCCTTTTGGCATTTACGGGATTCGAACCGGCAACCTTCCGATTGCCAGTGCAGATCCCTAGCCTCAGAGAATATGAGTGATGTTTTCACAGCAGGTAATGGGAATCCATCTAACAATTTTGGTAGTCAAAAAGCAGACAGGAGGCAAGTAAGGTGCCTTGAAATGACAGAGTCAGAGAAGCAAGCTTTACAGGCACGTGATTGGGAGAGAAAGTAGCCTAAGACAAGAAATATCAAATACTTCTAAATGTATTCTCTTACCTGTAGCTAGCTTTATATAATCTATGAAGGGATTACAGTATACCATATTTAATTTTTCATAACCATTTTTCATAACCTGCTTTCTATTGAATTTGAACATACTTATTTACAATAAGAAAAATACTTAGCAAATGAAAATAATTCAGAAATGAAATTCACTTAATTTAAACTGCTATGAAACCAAGTGAAGTACACAAGTCTTGAACTGAAAAGTGTAAAACATTTAATTTTTTTTTCTGCTTTTCATATCTCTGTAAGAAGTATCTTATGATGATATTGACAGCAAAATCATTATCTTACCAAAGTAATTTAATAACCTATAAATACATTATATAAATTAAATTAGGACTCTGAGAAAAACTGACAAGCCCAATATAATGACAAAATGCAATGAAAGTATAATAATCATCTTTAAACATTCACCCTTTATTCCTGTTTACTCTGTCCACACCAGAATATGCAAAGAATGCAATAACAACACTTACTGAATACATCTTGTTAAACAGATTTTCTAATGAGAAAGTAACTCTGGAGAACTTTTTGGTGAGAGTTCAGTAAGTTTAAGGAGTGTCATCAATTATGGTAGCGAACAACAGTGATGTTTGACAACTTTTAGTGCAAATTTTAATGGAACATGATTTGGATGGAGTTTATGCTTTGATTTAAATCAGTCTTTAGCAATACATTTAAGCCTAAAGTTTCAGTCCTGTTGCCATGTGTCACACATGTGTGCTTGGGAGTCAAATGAAGGGCTCAAATAAATGTAATTACACTTCCAACCAGGGGAGTGTTTAGTTAACTGGATATATCAGAAGTACTATGTAATTACAATGTAACTGTATAGTTTTTTGTATACAATACTAGCCGGCCCCCACAGCTCCGCCTGCGTAGTAGTGAAACAGGACAATAAGGAGGGCCCTTCCCGGCTCCCCAGTCCTGACGTCTTGCTTCCCCCTCCCCTCAGCCCGCAGCCACTGTCTCGGATTACCACGAATATATCACTCCTGTAAGCGAACTATAATTCTTAGTGCAACGAGAGAAGTTGCAAAATCAACCGGAATGTTCAAGCAAATTATAGAAAAAAAAACAGATCTAAATCCGTTAAGTAGACAGACATACTGACAGATGTTGGATTTTATATATGTAGGAATGTGTATTATTTTTACCTGGTGCTAATATTGTTAGTTAACTAGCACTCTTTACTCTTGAAAATGCACATGAGTAAAACATTTCTGCCATAGCTGAATTCCTGCTTTTCCTATTGATTGACATTAGTGGAAAATGTATTCTTTTGAATTGAAAATGGTAATCAGTAGGAATAATGTGTATTTTGAGTATATATTCTTTTTATTAGTAGATGTTTCTGGTTTTCATTTTTTACATTGTTCACTGAAGCATTTCTTTTAGTGTTTTTCATCAGTTGTATGTTTAAGCTTCTGTTTTTTTGCCATACCTATAGCTTGACAATAAAGTTGACACACTGAATCATGTTTTATTTTAACTTATTACAAACAGCAAATGTCTTTTACAGGTAGCACGCTTAGGTGGCCCATGCAGTGAATAATAACTGCATGCCTTGGAGACTTCTTAAATGAAGGTATTGTGGGAAACCATTTAGGAGGACACGAGTCAATGGTCCCCTTCAATGTCTGTAAATGGGAATGTACTTATTAAGCAATTGGCCATACATAAACTTTTATCTGTGATAACTGAGCTGATAGTTCTTAGAAGTAACATGAATAAGTGAGACATATGAGCTCAAAAATGAAACAGAAAAACTTTAAACGATGATACAAATACATATAAAAAATAACCAACAAAAGCATATACAGTAAGCAACATGTGAAAGCAAAGACTAATCCTGATTTAACATGCCTAAGAGCATGTCTAGCATTTGTTAGTATGACGTTTGTCATAAATGGAGAAAATTGCATTTTGTGTGTGTGTGTGTGTGTGTGTGGGTGTGCGTGTAAATTTATATTTCCTGTGCAAAAAAAAAAAAAATCACTTTAATAAAAAGATCTGAGACCTAAATTATAATGATTAAATGTGCATTCCACGAATGCCTTGCAATATGTGGTTTAATTTCAGAGGCAGCCCTGAAACTGTCACATTCATTAGTTTAGAGGACCCTAGGCAAATAAAAGCATTAAGCTATATTGTTGCAATAACAGAAAGCAAATGTTCTTTTTTTAGGATTCTCACTTTGATGATCTTTCTAGTTATGTGATTTACAAAGAAATTATATAGCTTAATGTGTATTTGTTTTAGATGGTTCTTCAGGAAGAAATAATTCCAATAGGTATTTTAATTAGATTTTTTTTCATTATATTTAAAAATACAGCTTTATTCTCAGAAGTCAAGGATGGCATGGGGAACTGAACGCAAGGATATAAGGAAGGATTAAAAGCAATATACAGTGTCAGACAATGAGGACACTAGGAGGAGATAAAGACAAGAAACAAGAGTGAGTGTGAGGGGCTTTAGAAAAGGAAGACAGGGAACAAGTTCTCAACCCTTTCTCTGAACCACAATAGACCTATTACTGTTATTATGTAGAATCATAATTGTTCAAATTTATAATTTTTAATTAATCTTAGAGCATCATAGCAAAAAGCAAGTGTGAATTGCTGTAAGATATAAAATTTAAATGTATGTTAAGAAGTCCTTATTCATCTTAGAGTAATTGGTTGTACGAATGAAATCTGATTTATTTCTATTCATTTCCTTCAGGTGTTCAGCTGTCTGATTGTTTAAAAAATGAAATGTGGCTGCCAGCTCTAACTGTGTAGATTAAGGAGAATAACTTATTTTTCTTTCCTTCTTACCATCCTGGCATGCCCAAATATAATTTATCTATACATATAAAATAGAATGTTTTTCTGTTGGTACAGTATGTTCCTTATACAATTCTACATCAGTCTGGATCAAATATGTATAGTTGCTCTGTAGGACTATATGGACAAGACTAGTACTTTGGGACACAACATTTTTACCCTGTGGGTTCCAGTGGGTTTTTCTTTTCTGTGTGTTACATTTTGCACACTAAACTCACTAGTGGAAGTGCAGTGCAAAACAAAATAATTAAAAGGAGAAGCAAAGGGTAGTTGTTTAACTACTGCTTTGTCTGCTTTTCTTCATAATTTAAGCATTAAATATATCCACCTTAAAGTAAGAGGATGTGTCAGACATGGCAGTGTTCAAGGTTACAACCCAGTGAAAGAACAAATTCTCAGCTCACAAGAGCAGAAATACTGATAAATACTTGGCAGTGTGGATGACAGATGGGACAGCTAGCAACAACAACAGGGTTACCATTTAAAAAACCTTTAATAAACTTTCCTTAACCCATTCTACAAATATACCCAGGCAATGTCAGGTGGTTCAGCTTGTAATACAACTTATACAAGTTTATTTTTGTATAGTGCTCTTCGTTAAGTGGATACACAGAGCAATGTGGCAAATTTTCAAGCAAAATGCAATTATAGATTATATTAATTACTAAATACAAAGTACATTAGTACATATAATGATACAGATTTGTTGAAAAACACAGAAACCAAAGTACAAACTTATTAAAGTAAATAGAAATCAACAATATCTGTCCATTAATTAACTGTTGAAATATGCCAATTTGACAATGTTGGAGATGAAACTGTATGAGAAAATATCAAAGACAAAGTCAGACACATTCACAGCCCTTGAGACCTCTGCCAAATAGCCACCCAACACCTCCAAGGCATTCTACAGTAGAGTGTGAGCTGAGCCATCCAATCTGATGAAAGAATCTTTCCATCTAATGTTTCCAAATCTTTTTTATCTTTATCTGAGATGGCTTTTCCATATTCATGGAAAGCATCTTGGCCATAGACATACCAAGACGAAAACAGAACAGAGGAGGGGTTGTAATGGTTTATAAATATTGTATTGTTTATATTTTGTACAAATGCCTAACAAACAGAGAGGCAATATGTATGGCTAATCAGCAGCTCTAGTCGGGGTAAGCTAGACTAAAGTAGTAAGTCTTAAGACTGCATTTAAAAGCTGAGACTGAAGGGGCATCCTTTATATTAGCAGGAAGATAATTCCACAGCTTATTAACATTCCACTGTTATTCTTTTAAGACTCATCTGCAAACTCCTAGACTTGGGTTTTATTACCCCTTTATGCAAATGGATTTTAAATTCCCTAACTTGCATATGTGCAGGATCACTTCCTCCATGCTGGTTCTCAACACAGGCTCCCCACAGACTCATGTGCTGAGCCAACTGCTGTTCCCCTTGTTCATTTATTATTGTGTGGTTAAACACAGTTTTAACTCCATCATTACACCTCATGATTACATCAATATTTTGGCCTGAAGACCAACAATATCAAGAGGGTTTACAGAGAAGATCTTTGCCTTCAGAGCAGATGATGACAATGCATACATTTGTATCCCTAAAGTTAGTAAAACCAAAAAGCTGGTCACACACATCAGGAACCAGCAAATAGATCACATTAAATGTATACATTTTAAGTGGTATCTCCAACCTCATGATACTACAGGTAAAAGATGTCAAAATATCTGTGTCACTCTGAGACCCTTAAAATGATTTTACATAAAGCTAAACATTATTAGTAAATAAGTTTATTGCCAATTGGAGAATTAACTTGTCATTTTGAATGAAAGATGACTCAACAGTGATTAATCTTTTGTGCTAATTGAAAGTAGCCCTTCCAAATGTTAAGTTTGTTCATTTTGTTTGCCAAGCAAAGAAAGTGGCGACTGGGTGAATATTTACTAAAGCCAGAAATTTTCCTTGTTTAGAATATCTAGCTGCCATTATTACAGGAGTGTCACCTGTCCTTTTATTAGCCATGTATTATTGTCAAACATTAATCCCTAATTTATCATTGACAATCATAATAACTAGATATGACATATTTCAGACAGTGTTTTCAGTTTTCATACAAATAATCAATGTATCCCAAACCAAGGGAGTTCACGAACTTTGCGTATTTCTTTAATGTTAATCAGTACATCACCTACATCCAACTTGCAAGGATGAGTGATATGGTTGAATTTTTTTGTGACAAATGGAGTCTTCTTCAGTGTGCTTTCTTTCTTTGTTCAGGAACTCATCGCCTTGGTTGCACATTGCAGGACTGTAGTTTCTCTTTAACTTTCAAATACACTTTTTCAGTCTGCTTGTTGCTAGAAAAGTTATGCCTTCTGAGACGCTCGGCGATCAGTCAACTCCCATTTTCAGCAATAAAAACGCATTGCTTTTATGTATACAGCCTTCCTCTGTTTGGGCAGTTGCTATTCTTTACCAAAGTTTGGACTGATGACAGTCATAGTCCAACTCCTGGTACCGACAGTCTTCCATTTTTCCATTCCAGCACCTCTTGTACTTTGGAGTATGAGGAATTGCTATTTGTTATAGCCATACCATATAAGCACTGGGATTTCTGCTTTGGGCAGCAGAGGGTATGGCCAGATAGAGCTGTCAGCTGATAGTGGAAGCAATGAGTTAGGGTGTGCTAGGGTGTTTTTAAAGGCAGAAGTGGACATCTTGCCATTGGTTGCTTGTGTGCATATAATCCTATCCTTTTAGGATGACCATTGGTACAAAGTTCTGTCCCTCAAGTTTGCCAGTCCTTGAGGTATAACTTTTTGTTTGAACAAGTATTTAGCTGATACCACAAGAAGATGGCTCAGAAATGTCACTTTGGTGATTGATCATTTTATTAGATAAGGTGCAGAGGCTATATTCCAATGAGATGCACAGTCAAGTGAAGCTGATTTTAAGAGTGTCTGGGAATCACTTCCTAAGCCAGGACTTGTGTTTCTTGAAAATGGATAATGGCAGTCTGTCCTACACCACTTGGAATATTCCTCACAGGCACCAGAATGATGAGGTAGCGAGTTAACTTTAAGAAGAGTTTATTAAACAATTGTTTAAAATAAACAATCTGAATTATGCAGCAATAACGTCACAGGATAAACTGGACATCTGGCCATAGAGAGGTCACAACGAAGTCTCTTTATCTTATAATAGTAAAAATGAGATCTGCTTAGTTACTTAACATTTAAACTGATAGTACTCACTAAACTGAAAATAATAAATTTGAGATGGACGTCTGAAGCTGAGCTCCTTTAGCAGCAGTTTTATTTTTTCTATTATTTCTTATTATCCCGAGGTATCCTTTATTTACCCAACCCGAGGGTTCTAATAGAGTATATGCAAGCATATATAAACATGACCGGTAAGAAAGGGGCTCAGAAAGAAATGGAAAAGAAGCCTAAAGCTACATCCAAGCTTAGACAGGCAAGTCCAAGTTCAAGGTACGGCCTTTCAGAGACTGACCTGGAACAGACAGGCGAAAGCCCAGACTTCTTGGGACCGAGGTCCACTGCATCGTCTCCAGTTGAGAGCGAAAATGGGAGTGAATGTGCAAGTGATGCAGGTCACAATAGCTCGCCAATTCCAGAAGATCACTTGAAACAGGAAAAGGCCTTGCAGTCCGCACTTTCATCTACTCCTTGCCAGCCAGGACCATCGACTGTAATAGGCCTTGCTGCTTCACCTACAGTGCACAAAAACAGAAATGATCTGTCCGAAATGAAGGTAATGATCGCTGACCTCAAGCAAGAGATAAAGAAAGATATAAAGAAGGAAATAAATGGTATAAATGGTATGCTCAAGACAAGCGAGAAGCTGCGGTGAAAGCTGCAGCAGGATAATGAAGACTCGGAGAAACACATATAAAATTGCTTTGAGGCGGCCTTTAAAGGTATGCTGGAAAAAATTGAGGAGCACATTCAGGAAAATGTGTCTAAACTGAGAGTACTTGCCAATCAGCTGGAAGATGTTAAGCAGACATTCATGACTCGAATTGAAACAGCCGAACATTTAGCATTCACCGCTGATGGAAAAGCAACAGCTGTGAATTCTGAATGCAAAAAACTTGGAGACAGACTTGCTGCTCTGGAAGATGGATGCAGAAGGAATAATACTAGAATCGAAGGTCAACCTGAGAATTGTGAAACTCCAAACCCAGTAAAATTCATAACTGAACTATTCTCCAAAATAATTGGAAGAAGACTTTAAATCAGACACCGAGATAGCAGCAGCATGCTGCATACGGGGATCGAACATCCTAAACCTAGGACTTTTGTTGTATGCTTCAAGAAGTTACAATCTAAATTAAATGTAATGTCACTTCTCAGACAGAAGCAAGAGATTATATTTGAAAATAACCTCATTCGTATTTTCCCTGATTTCTCATCCTCAACAGCTGCTAAACGTGCCTCTTTTTATAATATTAAACAGTGCTTACGGAAAGGCGAAATCAGATATAGCCTCTTGTATCCTGCCAAACTGAAAGTGGATATTACATCTTTACCACTACGGAGGAAGCAGATAAAGAGTTAAGAAAGCTGATCCCGACACTTTCCGGAAATACGATCGTGAGTCGCACCCTGTCATGGCATTGCAAAGAAGATATCACCGGCTGTCTGATTCGCTTGCAATGACACCGGAACCATAATTATACATCCTTTTCCCTTCTCGGTCACTTTCTGTTTGCTTTAATTACAATTATACACATTTATGTATGTTTGTGTGGAAGAAATTAAATTAGTAACTTTTTTTTTCTCTTTTTACTATTCTAAAGGAGACTGTTAAACATCATACCCTTGGTTTATTGTTATTATTGTATTAGGGTTTACTATGCTTATCCAGGGCCACTTTTTAACACCATTCCCTGGGTTTACTATCTTAACATTTCAAGACTGTTGAAGATTGTTTTTTTATGTTTGTAGTATTTCAATTGTATCGGCAATAGATATCTCAATTTTAATCCTCATATGTCTGACTTTCGGTTAAGACTATAAAATGACATCAAAAATTCAGAATCAATGTCTCCAAGACGGGACAGTTAACTTTGTGAGCTGGAATGTTAAAGGCCTAAATCACGAATTATAAAGAAAGAAAGTATTCTCTCACCTAACAGGTCTAAACGCTAAAATAGTATTTTTACAGGAGACCCACTTATTAAACAAGGATCAGTTCCGGCTGCAGAAAGACTGGACTGGCCAAATGTTTCATTCCAGCTTTATAAAAAAAATAGAGGTGTGGGAATTCTTATCCATAGAACAGTCTCATTTGTAGTATCAGATGTTGTATCTGGATCCTGAAGGAAGATACAAGACTGTCATGGGTAATTTATTTAATTGTAAAGTGATTTTGATAAATGTTTATGCACCCAATGTGGATGACAGGGACTTCATCCAAAATGTATTTCCATCCATTCCCAATGTGAACACTCAGAAAATTATAATGGCTGAGGACTTTAATTGTGTTTTAAATCCAGACCTAGATAGGTCTCCTGTCACAGGGGCGATGACACCTAACACTGCAAAGACACAGTTTGTAACTGACCACAACTTATCAGACCCCTGTAGATTTCTAAACCCAAACTTAAAAACATATTTCTTCTACTCACCAGTGCATCATTGCTACTGAAGAATTGATTATCTCTTTGTAGATAACCATTTCTTGCCTACGAATAAATCTTGCAAGTACAATGCTATTGTTATTTCTGACCATGCCTCTCTGATCTTGGAGCTAAAATCATTATGCCCCACATACTCATCTCGCAGATAGCGTCTTAACCCACTTTTATTAGCAGATGAGAACTGTACAGAATTGATATCAAAACAAATCAGTTTTTTCTAGAGACAAATACATCCTCAGAGGTCTCTGCAGGAATACTCTGGGAAACCCTGAAGGCATTCTTAAGAGGACACATTATCTCATATCTTTCCCTCAGAAATAAACTGGAAACCAAGTAGGTATCAAAGCTAACCAATGAAATTACTAGAATAGATCAAGAACATGCCAGATGTCCAAGTGAGGCTCTTCATAGGAAAAGGCAGGCTCTGCATTCAGAACTCAACCTCTTGACAACTAAAGAAACTGAACAACTCATTTATAAATCAAGACATTATTACTATGAACACGGAAAGAAAGCTAATAAGCTCTTAGCTCAAAAAATCCTCAAGCAAGAAGTTCGCAATGCAATCCCAGCAATCACCAACACAAATGAGACATAATCATTGACCATAAAAATATAATGCACACATTTAGAGACTACTATACATTCTTATATTCTACTGAGTTTAAGGAAGACAAGACACAATCTACTGCATTTCTGGATGCATTACAGATACCACACATAGATACTCTTAGTGCAGAGGAATTGGATAAACCATTGGCACTATCTGAATTACTAGATGCTATAAAGTCACTTCAGAGTGGGAAAGCAGCAGGCCCTGAAGGCTACCCTGATGAATTTTTTAAGAAGTTCTCCACTCAGCTAGCTCCCCTTTTATTAGCAACATTCACAGAAGCTACAGACAATCAAATTTTACCTCAAACTTTTCGTCAAGCATTAATCGCCATCTTTCCTAAACAAAATAAGGACGTATTACAATGTGCATCATACAGACCAATTTCACTTCTGAATAATGATGTTAAGATATTCTCCAAAGTCCTAGCTAGAAGGATAGAGAAAGTGCTGCCTTCGGTAATATCACAAGGTCAAACTGGATTTATTAAAGGCCGACACTTAGGGTCCAATCTTCGACGTCTGTTTAATGTAATATATTCACCCGCAAAGTCAAACATCCCAGAGATTTTACTATCCATGGATGCAGAAAAAAAGCATTTGCTATGATTGAATGGAACTACCTTTTCACTACATTGCAGAAATTTGGGTTTGGCCCGAACATTTGTGCATGGATCAAACAACTGTATACCAATCCAGAAACTTCAGTTTGTATTAACAACATTAATTCAGATTACTTTAAACTAGAACATGGTACCAGACAAGGATCCCCCTTGTCACCACTACTTTTTGCAATCACCACTGAGCCACTGGCAGTTCACTGTCGAAATGCCTATGAGATAAAGGGGATTATCAAAGAAGGACTTGAACAGAAAATTTCTGTATACGCAGATGGTATGGTACTGTATATATCAGACCCACAAAATACTGTGCCTGCAGTCCTAAAACACTAAAAAATTTCAAAAGATTTCTGGTCTCAGAATTCATTTTACTAAAAGTGTGCTCTTTCCAGTGAATTCTCAAGCACACAATATTAGTTTGGACACCTTCCCTTTAATCATTGCATATGAGTTTAAATATCTAGGGGTAAACATCACAAGTAAACATAAAGCTCTTTGTCAACAAAATTTCGCCATCTGTATGGAAAAAATTAAGCAAGACTTGCATAGATGGTCAACCCTTTATCTCACTTTAGCTGGAAGAATTAACATTATTAAGATGAATGTCCTCCCTAAGCTCCTCTTTTTATTTCAGAACATTCCAATATACATCAATAAATCGTTTTTTAAGAAATTAGATTCAACCACAACCACATTTATTTGGAATTCAAAACATCCATGTATCCAAAGAGTGACCCTACAAAGGCCAAAGGCAGAAGGTGGCATGGCTTTACCTATCTTTCAATTTTATTACTGGGCAGCAAACATACAAACTATAAAAACCTGGACATGGACACAAATAAATGAACATATACAGGCTTGGTCTGCAATAGAAATAAAATCCTGCAGTGCTTCTTTATATTCCTTCCTTTGTGCCCCAATAAATGCAAGTTATCGACAATATACTAACAACCCAATTGTTCTTCACTCACTCAGAATATGGAACCAATGTAGGAAGTATTTTAAGATAGAGGATCTTTTATTGGTGGCACCTCTGCACGAGAAGCACCTTTTTCAACCCTCGCAAACATTTGCAGTTTTTAATGTCTGGAAAACATTTGGGATTAAATCACATAGAGATCTGTACATAGACAACGTCTTTGCATCCTACGAACAATTACATTCTAAATTTAACTTTCCAGCAACACATTTCTTTCACTATCCTCAAATCAGAAACTTTGTTAAACAGAACCTGCCCAATTTTCCTCACCTCCCACCTCCCTCTATGCTAGAAAAAATATTGCTCAGTTTTGAGGACTTAGACAGCATTTCTGCAATCTATAAAACCATTTTACAGTCCCTCCCTTTCAAAGATCCAAGAGGACAGTGGGAAAAGGGTCTCTCACTCAACATCTCAGAAAAGGAGTGGAAGGTAGCAATGCAGAGAATTCACTCGAGCTCCATATGCGCAAAGCATACAATTATTCAACACAAAATTATATATCGAGCACATCTGTCTCGTGTAAAATTGTCCAAAATGTTTCCAGGGCAAAATCCAACCTGCAAACGCTGTAATCAAGTTCCATCCTCACTGGGTCACATGTTTTGGGCCTGCACCAAATTAACATCATTCTGGACCAAAATATTTAAATGCCTTTCAGACAGCCTTGGTGTCACAATCCATCATAACCCATTAACAGCTGTGTTTGGTGTCCTTTTTTTAAAATAAATATTGTGGCTTATTTTCTTCCATAGGAGCAATGCAATGCAGATGGTTCTTGGTTTCTTTGATTGCACCATCTATGAGTGCAAACTGTTGTTTAAGGGAATGTATGGTAGAGAGTATGAGTTTATGGGAAAACTGAAGAAGGGTACTCTTTATATTCTTCTGGCAAGTGGCATACCCAAAGTATAATGGATTGGAATTTAGGCAGAATCGTTTGGGTAAAACCCTGCATCAGTGGCACGTGTACAAAAAAACTACATGGTTAAAGAGGTGAGTTTTAAATTAAATAACTGTAAAAAGGAGAAATGCAAGATGGCAGAGTGGTAAGAAAGGAAGAGAAGACTGAAGTAAAGTCTTAGAAAAGGTTTTAATGTACACCATATTTAATCTTTGTAGCCATAATTTTCCTTTTACCTTTTGTAAAGCATTTTGATTTACACTTTTTATATGAAAATGCGCTATATAAATAAAAAAAATAATATTACAACTGTGTTGATGTAAACAGCCATATATATACCACAAGTGTAATTTGTCCTCAATTTCATTTCATCTTCAAAAAATGGAGAAAAAAATAAACTGGACCAACCTTTCCATGGTGAAGGTTCCTCCAAATATGGAATATGTATTCTAGGGATTCTGGGAGACCTCAGGCAAAAAATTCAATTTTTTTTTGCCATGCACTGACTACAGTGGGATCTGGAGAGACTGAAGTCAAATCTAAAATAGCCAAATTTTCCGAATAAACCAAGTCAATCTCACTTTTTACTTCAAGACATGTAAGTGATCTTCATGATTTATGAAACCAGCTCTGACTACATTTAATGTTACTTACTCTCACTCTCACAACAGAGATTGATGTCCCCCTTAGGGCAGTTTCCATCTGAGTCAGAGTCAGTTGGTAGAAGGCAATTCTCAACTGGAGGTGGAAGGGTGAAGAAATTCATGCATTTTGGATTGTTTTGGCTGGCATTTGTGTGCAAAAGTGATGGTGAAAATTTTAAAATATTTTATTTAAACCTGTAATTGTGTTGGGTAGCCTTGTGTCTGAGGTTTGGGGCTCAGTGGTGCCCCCTTGTGGTCACATTAACTAAATGGTTGCCATTGGAGGTGTCCCTCCCAGTTCAGTACCCCAGGCAATTGCCTGCCTTGCCTGTGGTGTCACTGTGCCTCTCAATGTATAACCTCCTCACTGATGTGTCAGCTTCAGATGATAAACCACCACCCATCAACTGTGCAATAGATAGCAATCAACCTGCATATCAAAACAAAAGAGTGCAAATGTTCAGTCTTTGACTTCAAATACTAAAGTGGATGAAGAAAGTGTTTTCCTTAAAAAAACTTAAATAATTTAAACAAAACCTTTGTAAACAGCCTTGAGGAGACTCATTGTTGAATCATTCAGAATGCTTATACCATATATATTTGCTTAATAGCCCATCGAGTGATCAGATGAATACTGTTCTGGAGACTGAAAACTAAACTCAGTAAACTAAAGCAAATAAGTCTGTCAAGCGTGGTTATTATCTTGCCAGTCAATTTCCACCCCATCTGGCAGATACATGCTTTAAAAGGACCAGAAAATTGAGCCGTAAGAATCTGTGAAATTGTCCAAATATTTCTTAAGTGCTCAATTTGATGTATCTGTTTGCAGGCATTCAAAGTTTCTTTTTTATTTTCAAACAGAAAAAAGCCAGGCAATATAACTCCAAGGTAAATTCTACTAAGAAAAGTGACTAGATGACTGCCTAGTGCCCTTATTATTAAATGTTATCCTAACCCAGAGGGCATCTAAACAAAGCAATCTTTACAGCACTCTGCCAAAGTAGCCCTGCCAACATCTTCAGCCTTTTCACAAGAAAACAACAATAGGGTACAGGAAGATGAAGATTGCTTCATGGCATAAAAATCCATCTTCTCTGTAAAATTGCACTAAGTACAAATGTCACTAAGCTACTCATCCAAAAAAAGAACACATTGGTATGCACTTAAGTTAAAGAACAGGTTACTTTACTGGCTTTGAAAAGACCATAAAACAAATAACTTTACTCTAAATGGTACTGGGGTCTCAAAGGGCACCCTTCATGCCCATAAGGGCTATAGACAAAAAGGGAAAGAAGCCAAGATTTGGAAAAGTTTAAAAAGAGCAAGGTTGGGAGAGAAACACTGATGAAGTTTTCACTTCTCTAAGTTTTTTTACATGCTTTGCTTACAGATTACTAATTACACACTAATTATCTACTTTACAAGGTGACAATTTATTATTATTTTCTTGTTCTCACATGGACAAAACCAAAAGCACTGTCAGGATTATGTTTTTGGATTTATCCAATGCATTCAATTCCTTCCAGCCGTCCCTGTTAATGGGTAAACTCAGAGATATGCAGGTGGATGAGCCTACTGTATGCTGTGCTGTATAATTAACTATCTGTCAGGCAAACTGCAGTTTATGAGACTCAAGAATTATGTTTCTGATACGGATGTGAGCAACACTAAAGTACTACAAGAAACAGTCATGTCTCCTTTTCTCCTCACTCTGTACACCTCCAACTAGAAATATAACACCAGATAATGTTACTTGCAGAAATTCTTAGATGACTCTGCACTTATGGGGTGTATTAATAATGTCCAGTCATTATTCAGGAAGTGGATTTAAAGTTGGTACACTACTTAAAGCACTTGAGGTCCACATCAATGACAGGCTGGGACTTTATAAGAAAGGGCAAAGAAGGCATTTTTTTCTTAAGAGACTGTGTCTCTTTACGTGGGTAGTGACATCTTCCACATCTTCTACAACTCTGTGAGGGCCAATGTGATTTTCTACACTGTGGTGTGCTGGGCCAGTAACATCACTCCAGGGGCCTCATTTATAAACGGTGCGTACATACAAAAATGTTGCGTATGCCCGTTTCCACACTCACATTGTAATGTATAAAAACTAAACGGCATAAAGCCATGCACATTTTTACGCCAGCTCAATTCCTTGTGTACGTAAGTTCTCTGCTCGGTTTTGCAAACTGGCGGCACCCAGCGTCAAAGCAGCGCTACTGTTCCTGTGTGGTTTCCCTTTCTTTTTTAGATTTACATCCCTGATGCAGCTTTATCAAATACACTGAAATTAACCACATATCGTTTATTAGTTTAAGGCATCTGATTGTAATAAACCCGTAACCATATAATGGTGCACAGAATAGCCAAACTATTCCAAATACTATAGCTGCTTTAGCGTTACTGTCAGTGCACCACTCAGAGTATTTAACCCACTGTTTCTGAGTGTGGAATCACAACTCTACAGCAGCTGATCGGAAAGCTCTACGGCAGATTGTGTCAAGAGCGGAGAGAAACATGAACAGAGTCTATTTGAACTTTTTCCATTCGGCAAACACTTCAAAGTCTTTCCTGTACGGACCTCATGGTTCAGAAACAGTTTCATCCCAAGAACTCTAAACACACTTAATCAGTCCATTAACTGCTCCCATTAGAACTGGTTGTACTTATAAGTACAATTACCTCACTATAAACTTGCATTACAGTTGTAATATTGCACAACCTGAGCTACTTATTCTTTCATATTGTATATTTTCACTGTTTTTATCCTATTATTATTATTATTATTATTATTATTGTTGTTATTTTACCATTTTATAGGAAAATAAGTTTATGGAGGATTTGCATATTGAATCTCATTGTACCATATAATAATAACTAGCAAAATACCCGCGCTTCGCAGCGGAGAAGTAGTGTGTTAAAGAGGTTATGAAAAAAAAAGGAAACATTTTAAAAATAACGTAACATGATTGTCAATGTAATTGTGTTGTCATTGTTATGAGTGTTGCTGTGTTTTATATATATAAAATACAGACACACACATATAAACATATATATACATTTACATATACACATATATATACATATCTACATATATATATATATATATATATATATATATATATATATATATACATATACACATCCACATATCAACATATATATATACACATATATACACACACACACGCTTTATGGTGATGATTGTTTTACTCTTTTTATCTTTATTTTATTTTATTGTAGAATCAACTCCTATCTGCGCACAGCAGGGCAGCCGTGGGCGGATGCGTATGGTGTATTCACTCCATGTTATCGTGCATTGCGCTGTCAGTGGTATTTTGATAAAAGAATTTGAACAACATATAAGAAGCGTATAAATTATTAATCAGTAAAACATTAACATTTAAGAAGTAAAGTTACATAAAGTACTACTGCAGTGCCTTCGGGTATACCTCATTTTTTGTTTGCCCATTACATGCTTAAATGTATACATTTTTTGGTGCACCTACCCGAGAACACGCGACATATAACCGAGCGTGGGAGAAGCATGGATTTTAAACACGCGTTGAGTTCATCTGCTGGTCTCCCTCGTGGAATAACTGGTAATGTTTGACTAAAATCTACAGCGAGTAAAACGACATTACCTCCTATTTTTTTTTGTACGATCTCTGAGATCTTGCTTTTTTCGGTTCAAGGCTTCATAAGCTCTTTCATGTTGTATGGTGTACTTATCCCAAACCATCATCTTTGAATGTTGCAAGACTTTCGCCTTGTATGTAGATCGTGGTAATTACATTCATTGCATTCCTAGTCTGAATCACAATCTGATTGTATGGGTGGTTACCTGGCACTGTAGGGTTGCCACCCGTCCTTTAAAATACGGAATCGTGCCGCGTTTGAGAATGAAATTGCGCGTCCCGTTTTGAATCAATACTGGACGGGATTTATCCCGTATTTTTTTTATCATTTTTTTTTTTAAAGCAGCGTCTCATGCAAATCATCCCACACGCATTTTATGAAGATGCCTCCTTTCCTACTTTTGATTGGGTAATACTTGATGTCATCGTTAGTTTGATTGGTGTTTTTAACTGTCCAGTGAGGAGGGCGTATCTTTTAAGTACAGTCTGCAAAGTGTTGGCAGTGAGATGTGGCGTCAGCGCCATAGTTGAAGCCCCTAACGTTGCGGTCAGCAAGTCGGCTAACATCCGCCATGTGCCGTCTTTCAGTTGCGAGAAGCAGATCATAGAATGGTTGAAACTGTTGCCCCTAACGTTGCGCCACGGCGTGTGGTTCGTTTATACCTCGTGTCTTCTCATTAAACTTTTATCTCGCGAATATGTTATTGCAATCCGCAGCGGGAGCGTTTCTATAAACTTAATTCAAAGTTACGTTTTACACCGTGCTTTGTTTCCCTTATGAACATGCTTGTATGCTTAACTCGCTCCGTTCTCAATTGTTTAATTAATTTTTTGCTCTTCGCTGTTTGCGGCTGTTCCTCCATTTCCCCCTACTTCGTTCTTTTATCTCGCAAATATGTTATTGCAATTCTTAACGGGAGCGTTTCAATAAACTGATTGAAAATAGTTTTGCATTTACCTTTTTAGTAAAAGGCGAGCTTTTAAGCCTGAGAAATCACCCCGTAAATGCACACGTTTAATTGGACATGTGTTAATATGTATGGTTACACAGTATTAAAAGACAGTGAACAACGTCAGTTACCTTTCTTCCCGCGTTTGATAAAAGGTGAGCTTTTAAGCCTGAGAAATCACCCCGTAAATGCACACGTTTAATTGCACATGTGTTAATATGTATGCTTACACAGTATTAAAAGACAGTCAAAAATTAACGTCATTTACCTTCGTTCCCGCGTGTGACTCGTGCTGTAAATGTCTTCCTTGTTTTTAGTTCACGTGATTACGTAGGAGGCGTGATGACGCGATACGTGACTCCGCCTCCTCCATTACAGTGTATGGACAAAAAATATGTTCCAGTTATGACCATTACGCTTTGAATTTCGAAATGAAACCTGCCTAACTTTTGTAAGTAAGCTGTAAGGAATGAGCCTGCCAAATTTCAGCCTTCCACCTACACGGGAAGTTGGAGAATTAGTGATGAGTGAGTCAGTCAGTGAGTGAGTGAGTCAGTCAGTGAGGGCTTTGCCTTTTATTATTATAGATAAAGGAATTCAATTCAATTGAGAATGCGTATTTACAGATGATGTCGACTGGCTTCTAAGTCGATTTAGAGTTCCAGGCACTATCTTCGTGGAGCTCTTGATATCATTTTAAAGATGAAATGCAGTAAAGTATATATATTACATTATACAGATACATTTTAAACTTCATTTAAATAATGTAAATTGTTAAAGATTAAATTTGCAAGGACTCGTGGTGCAGAGTCAGCGATGAGCTGGCGCCCAGTTCAGAGATTGCTCCTGCCTTGCGCTGTATGCTTGCTGGGGCAGGCAGAACCCTGGTTGGAAAGATGGATGGAATAATTAAACATATACTGCAAAGATATTTCAATGTTCTTTAAAAGTTTTGAAGAATTGGCATTCTAAGCTTACAGATGGCTTGACATTTATTAAAGAGCCGATTGTGTGGCAATTGGTTATTTGGAGAAAGAAAAGGAAGGACAGGAATCGGGGGTTAGTACGTTTGAAAGAGACAGTACTGCTGCAATAAATTATTTTATTGAGGGTCGTGCATGGGGCAACAAGCGTCTTGGAAGCAGGAACAATCTCTGGAAGGGGAGCCAGCTCGACACTACTACTGCACCAACGTGCCTCAATGTTTTATACATGCTTTAATTTCTATCATCATGAAAATGATATCAAGTATAAATTTTAGTATTTAAATTGTTCAGAGAGCTGTAACATCATGAAAGTAATGTATTCTGTGTCCTGTCGGTGTAAGAGAAAGCCCGTTTAAGAAGCACGTACTGATTCACACATGTAACAGTACATAGAATGCGAAGCATTTAATATTCTACTTTAGCTACAATGGGATTTGATAAACTATTAAATTAAATGATTTTAAGATGAAGTTTATGATGTTCTACTTTAATGACAAAATAAACTACGTGATTAAAGTGGAAATTTCAACTTTTTTTTCACACCGTGTCCCATTTTTTTTCTTTTCTCTGTACCCTAATACGCTTCCATATGACACTCCCATGAGAAAAAGAACTAGGCCAACAAAGTGAAACTTTAATAGTAGGAAACATACATAAATAAATAAATACATACATACATACATACATACATACATACATACATACATACATACATACATACATACATACATACATACATACGGGAAGAGATTCCACTTCCTCAACTCAAATGCTTATTCTAAAATGTTATTGATTAGATCCTGCCAGGTTTTAAAAAACGTTTTGCATAGATCCTCTAAGTGAGAATTAGATTTTTTCCAGTTTCAAATAATATATAAAATCAATTACCCACTGACTTAAAAGAGGTGGGTTAGGATTCTTTCAGTTGAGCAAGATAAGTCTATGTGCCGATAGTGAAGTAAAGGCAATTACAATTAGTTTGTCCTTCTCCACCTTAAACCAATCTGGAAGTACACCATACACAGCTGTTAGTGGATTAGGAGGGATTGAGACACCAAGGGCTGTCTGAAAGGCATTTAAAGATATTGGTCCAAAATGATGTTAATTTGGTGCACGCCCAAAACATATGGCCCATTGAGGCTGGAACTTGATTGCAATGTTCACAGGTTGGATCTTGCCTTGGAAACATTTTGGACAATTTTAAATGAGACAGAGGTGCTCAATAGATCATTTTAAGTTGAATAATTGTATGAATAATTGTTTTATAATCTTTGCATCACTGCTTTCCACTCCTTTTCTGAAATGTTGAGTAAGAGATCCTTTTTCCATTGTATTATGGGATATTTGAAAGGGAAGGACTTTAAAATGTTTTTGTATATTACAGAAATGCTGTCTGGGTCTTTAAGACTGATCAATATTTTTTCCGGAATCGAAATAGGCCGGAGGTGAGGAAAACTGGTCAGGTTTTGTTTAGCAAAGTTTCTAATTTGGAGGTAGTGAAAGAAATATGTTGCTGTAAAGTTAAATTTGGAGTGTAATTGTTTGTAGGATGTGAAGACGTTGTCTATGTACAAATCTCTAAATAATCGCCGCGCTCACGGCTTAGCGAGGGGGCGTGATGGCTGTAGCAAGCCGTAGGGCGATCTGCGGTGTGGGCGGTTTTCACCTAAGTGCACAGTCCATGATTGTTCCTGTGGCTAATGGGCTGCAGCTGCTATGTCCTCTCCGCATATATAGAGAAGCGCGAGCGGGTTAAAAAAAATAGAGAGAGAAAAAGTAGAAGAGGAAAAAGAAACAGAGGTTGCAGGAGGAGGCAGGAAGCAGCAGGAGGAGAAAGTCGTTGCGGGAGAACGAGTGAGTGCAGGTTCACGGGCAGCTGTACTGGTAGCTTGGGTGTATGGCCGACACTCGAAGTGTAGCAGCAGTGGTCGCTCCTGCAGAGTTGTTTCTGCAGGGCGGGAGTGACCAGAAGATGGATGACTCTCCGCGGAAGGTAGCGGGAGTTGGACTTGGGGCGAGTATTCCACAGCATGAGCGCCCTGGTTGCTGTGGAACCCAAGTCGCTGGCTGGAAGAGCCTACTGGAGCCAGGGATCGGTGAGGCAATCCAAATAGCGGAAGCAGGCAGAGAGAAGGTCAGCTGCAAGGAGGGCGATTCTCCTGTAGAGCGCCCATACGGGTATAGCAGGGGAGTTGCCAGAGAACAGAAGACACCGGGCTTTTTGATTTTAACATTGTTACTTCCTGTACTGTTTTACCTCGTGGTTTTTAGAAGAGTTTATTGATTTTAACCTCCACTTTTCATTTTATGGAGTATTTATTTATTGAAGGAACTGCACAGCACTTTGTTTGCACTTTGATTTTGTTTTAATAAAAGCACTATTGCACTTTTTATACACAATTCCTTTGCTCAATTGTTTATTGCCTCACTGACTAGCTCATCGGTGACATTACCGACGGTGATGGGTTCAAGGGCTCCCTAATAGAGGAGCATGGAGCTGAACCCACATCGTCACAGAGGGATAATAGTCTGTGACTGCTTTTCAGGGTTTGGGCTAATCCCCTTGGTTCAAAGCCAGCCACAGGGGATGCACAAACCAGTGTGTTTCTTCGTGCCGGTCCCAAGCCCGGATAAATGGGGAGAGTTACGTCAGGAAGGGCATCCAGTATAAAATTTTGCCAGATCAATATGCAGACAATGAAACAAATTTCCATACCAGATCGGTCGAGGCCCGGGTTAACAACGGCTGCCACCAGTACTGTTAGCCAACAGGGTGCTGGCAGAAATTGGGCTACTGTTGGCCGAAGAAGAATGGGAGGAGAAATGGGGTAGGGATTATTCTAAAGGAGCAGTATGTCAAGAGTGTTTTGGAGGTGAAAAGAGTGTCAGACAGAGTAATGATTATGAAGCTGGAAATTGGAGATGTGATGATGAATGTTGTTAGTGCATATGCCCCGCAAGTTGGGTGTTTGATGGATGAGAAAGAAGATTTTTGGAGTGAGTTGGATGAGGTGATGGACAGTGTACCCAAGGGACAGAAAGTGGTGACTGGAGTGGATTTCAATGGACATGTTGGTAAAGGGAACAGAGGAGACGAGGAGGTGATGGGTAGGTATGGTGTCAAGGAGAGGAATAAAGAAGGTCAGAGGATAGTGGATTTTGCAAAAAGGATGGTTATGGCTGTGGTGAATACGTATTTTAAGAAGAGGGAGGAACATATGGTCACGTACAAGAGTGGAGGAAGATTCACACAGGTGGATTATATCCTATGCTGGAGGGTCAGTCTGAAGGATGACCATGCATCCGTCTAGTGACTCCATATGAAGAATCACCAGAGACATAAATGTCACTGCCAAGGTAAGTGAACCTCTTGACACTTTCTCCACAGACAGACACACTGCTTGCTGATGGCTGTGCCTAAGAGGTCATTAAAGGCCTGGATCTTAGTTTTTATCCAGGACACTCACAAGCCCAGACACTCAGCCTCCATTGACTCAGCGAAGATCACAGCATCATCAGCAAAGTCAAGATCAGTGAATCTTTCTTCACCAACAGATACCCCACAGCCGCTGGACCCCACGACCTTGCCCAACACCCAGTCCATACAAGCATTGAACAGAGTAGGAGCAAGAACACACCCCTGACGTACCCGAGAATCAACTGGGAAAAAAACAGCGGTTCTGCCTCCACTCTGCACAGCACTCACAGTACCATTCTACAGGCCATTCATAATATCCAAAAACATTGAGGGGATCCCGGGAACCCTCAGGATGTCCCACAGGGCAGCTCGATCAACTGAGTCGAAAGCTTTACGAAAAATCGACAAAGGCTGCAAAGAAACTCTGCTGATTTTCACGTTTGCGCTCCATGAGAACCCTCAATGCCAGAATGCGGTCGATGGTAGACTTCTTAGGCATAAAACCAGACTGCTCCGGTCGCTGGTAGGTGAGCAAGTGATCACGAATCCTATTGAGAACGACCCTAGCAAGGACCTTGCCCATCACCAAGAACAGTGTTATCCCCCTGTAATTGTCGCAATCCAGGCAATCACCCTTTCCTTTCCAGATCGGGACGACAAGTCCTGTTTTCCAGTCAGTTGGGATGATGCCAGTCTCCCAAATAGAAGCAAAGATTGCTTGCAATGCCAGGAGGACAGCATTACCACCAGCCTTTAGAGGTTCACCACAACAGATCTCTGTAGCCTTTCCTCCCCTCAGCTGGTTCACCACTTGTGCAATCTCAGTGAGATTGGGTGGTTCACAGCTAATTGTGAATTGCTAATCTGTGCAATGAAGGATTAAATATGTCCTATTTATCCCCAGGGCATTGTTCACATCAATGCATGATATTTATGCAAAAGGAGGCTTGAAGAAAACTATTTTAAATTACTTCAGACTCCATATGTGTCAGAAACAAACAGTTCTCATGCTGTCCATCACGTGATACTGAACAGTCCAGTGTCATATTACCAAACTCTCAAAATGTATTTACCCTGGTTTATTAAGCTGGAAACATTTCAACACTCACCTGTATGACCTGTTCTGTGTCTAAATGTTTCACTGTGAAAACTGTGCCCTACCTAATTTGTTTACTCTATTTACTCAAATTTAACAACTTACTTTATCAAACTGCATTAAAATAGTTGTTAGCAATGTTGTACGTTGCTGAAATTTTTCTTACAGGTACAGTTGATAAACATTTATAATGTCATTTTATGATGAATATATAATTATCATTTATTGTTTTACATTATCTCTGAATTTTATGTCATTCTATTGCAGGACATACACATACACATAGGCTCAATGGGTCAATTTACAGTCAATCTTAATTTGTATGTTGTGAGACAAAAGCAGGAGGACCTAAAGAAGAATCCAGACAGACAGAAGGAACATGCAAACTCCACGTTGACGAAGTCTAGGGTTCAAACTCTTCTGGGCTTTTGATTAAGCTGTACTATCCATTATAACACCGTACCCTACCAGTTAATATGAACATAGAAATATTAAAATATATGTAGGCTTTTTTACATGCTAGCACATTAATATTTCTAAATATTGAACAATACAATGGAAAAGTAAGAATATTCAGCTTCAGCTAAGCACAGAAGCCAACAGAAAAAAAAATAGAATTCCATTCTCCACATATTTTATCTGTCATTGGACATCTGTTCATTGAGCCCTTTCTGGTTAATCCAACAAGGAAACACCACACTGGCAAATATTAATGACTCTTGCAAACTATGATGTCAGGTCCATTTGTCATGTTGCTTTAAAAGCTAAGATTGGTGATCCTACAGAAATTCAAAGAGAGAAATACAAATAGCATTAAGTAAGCAGGTCAGGGTCCATATTGACAAATGTGATTCACAGTGGGAATTTCTTACTATGAAAACTATTAATTCTGTCATTCAGTTTGATCTAAACTGTCCATTTCACTCCAAAATGAACCAATGTACAAATATGAGTACAGTATACTGTAAACGTCTCTTAAATTCCATCAGTCATATACATTAGACTGTATATCTAATATAATTTTGTGTCCGGACAGCACAAAAATGAAAGTTTGGTAGTTCACTTCAAGGAAGGAAAAATTCTATTTTACATCACAAAAAATATATATATTTAATATATATTCTTTAGTTATTAGACTTTGCTTAACAGTTTCCTAAGAGGAAATACAAGTATGCTAGAAGTCTATGACTTTTCAATTTTACAAAGAAGATAAGAAAGACGGAATAAGTAGGTTATTCAAACCTTACTTACCAGCCATCAGAATAATGAAGAAACAGGGCTACACAAAGGTAAAATAATTTTAATGCTATCCATTCATCCATTTACTGAACCCAATTTTAGTGATGAAGGGAGATTTAGCATATTAGTTTAGTTTTTAGCATTCATTATTAAGCACTTTAGTTTATGTGTACTCTTAATAGCATGCAAGTCCTGGGTATGATGTTAAACAGAATCCAGCTCTGCAAGTAGTTCTCCAACAATCAGGGAAATCATAGGGGTTGGTGGGGAGGATTGGCACTCCAGCCATCATAAAAAAAACTTGACGCAGCTCTGAGACAAAAGAAAGGACTCCTTTCTGCTCTCCGCAGGAGTAACTCTGCTGCAACTGCCCATAGGAAGGCTGCATGCATTATGAATAGGAGGGGGGAAAGCTCTTGGGAAACCCCATACCCGGAAGAGTCAAAACCATCGGAGAGCCAATGGGTTCAGGCCGGCTGGGGATCAGAACTGGTGTGGTGCTGAGACATCACCCACTGCACGGCTTGGGTCCCAATTTGAGGTAGCCCATCCAGGTAGGCATGTGGAATGTCTTGTCTATCCAGCATGGTGATCATCTTCCTCTGTTGTTGGATGAGCTTCGTAAATTCCACATTTCAGTGGTGGCACTCCCTGTGGTGTGCAGTCCTTGGACTTACCTGATCTCTGTAGGTGGGTACACTGTTTATTGGTCTGGTCACTCTAGTGGCTATCATACTCAGGGAGTAGCTGTTGCTGTAGCAGATCAGCTCCTTCCAATGGTGTCTGATGTCACTCCTTTCAACAAGCGTATTATGAGACTCAGATTACGGCACTCTCTAATTGTCTTTTCGGTTGTCTCAGTGTATGCTCCGAACGCGGTGAGTGATGAGGGAGACATTTTATTCACAACTTCGCTCAGTGGTTGATGGGTGCCAGCAAGGTAACACTACTCTGGTAATGGGTGACTTAAATGCAACCACTGGCACTGACAGGGCTGACTATGAGGATTGTCTTGGTCCCCATGGGCCTGCTGACCATGGTGAAAGTGACTCCATGTTCCTTGACTTTGCAAAAGGTCAGGGACTCCGAATCGCTGGACCCTGGTTACAGCACCCTGAGCTGCAATACTGGTGGTACGGTGAAGGAGATCGATCACCTCCTCATGGGTAGACGCTGGAGACTACAAAACTGGAGGGTCTACAGAAGTGCACAGTTTGTGAATTCTGACCACAGACTTGTCGTTGCTACTCTGAAGATCCAGCTTTGCTCCAGTAGGTTACCAAATACTAGGAAAATGTACCTAAACCTGGTCAGACTTTAAGATCAGGCTGTTTCTGACAAGTTTGCACGCAGTTTGTGTGAGGAACTTATGGATTTGGGTGTGACTGCCGATCCTAATGTGATGCTGGAGACCTTCAGTGACAAGACCCTGAAAGTTGCTGAGGGTTGTGTTGGTGTTACCAGTATTCCTAGAAGTAGGTGTTTTATCTCTCAGGGCACTCTGAATATCATTAAGAGGCTTGATGGCAACTCCGATCTGTATTGGGAACTGAGAAGGATGGCTGCGAAGGCTCTGAGGGCAGATAACCAGGTGTTTCTTAGAGGAATCTGTGATCAAGTGACACACCATCTGTTGTCTAGTGACCAAAGTCTTGCTTACAGTGGAATCAAAGCATTACACACATCTGAATCTGTTCCTCGGTGAGTCGCAGTCAGGGTGGCTGATGGAATGGTCCTTACAAGATGACACTGCAGTTGTGACCCACTGGACTGGCTACTTTGAGCAGCTGTTTAAAGCTGATCCTCCAGCTAGGACATTGGATATCTCTATAGCTGTGAACCACCCAGTCTCACTGAGATTGCACAGGTGGTGAACCAGCTGAGGGGAGGAAATGCTGCAGGGATCTGTTGTATCTGGGGTGAACTTCTTCAGGTTGGTGGTAAGGCTGTCCTCCTGTCAATCATTGCTTCCATTTGGGAGACTGGCATCATCCCAACTGAATGGAAAACAGGACTTGTTATTGTGACAATGCCGGTTCTACTCCATGCTCCCATCTTGCTTCTGGGAGCCCTTGAACCCAACACAGTCGGTAATGTCACCGATGAGCTAGACAGTGAGGCACAACAAAGCAAGAGGATGATGCAAAAGTGCCAAGTGCTTTTATTAGAACAACAACAATCAAAGTGTTCAAATAAATGTTCAAAGTGCATCTCAAAAATCTTTAAATAAATAATCCAAAAAACATGTGAACTAGTGAAGGTTAAAATCCAAATAAATCCAATAAATAGAAAAAAATCCTTTTTAAAATGAGGTTAAAACAATGGCTGGAAGCTGTTCTTTTAAAAATAAAGCGCGGCGCATTCTTCTTCTGGTGACTCACCTGCTTCTCCCATCCAGGCAATGCACCAGGGGAGTCACCCTAGCTGCAGCTGAACTGCTCTGCCTACTGGTCTGGAGGCTTCCTGATCCCTGACTTTGGTTCTGCTCTCCCCAGACCGAGACTTGGGTTCCCCAGTGACCAGGACGCTCACGCTGGGGCATCCACCCCCCAAGCCTCCCAACTCCCGCCGCGAGCCATCCTTCTTCCGGTCACTCCTGCTCTTTAACTACACGCTCAGCAGGAGCAACCACTACTGACTGCGGCTATACCACAGTCGTCCCTATCTGGAAAGGGAAGGGTGATTGCCTGGATTGCAGCAACTACAGGGGGATAACATTGCTCTCGGTGCCGGGTAAGGTCCTTGCTAGGGTCGTCATTAAATGGATCCGTGACCACTTGCTCATCTACCAGCTACCGGAGCAGTCTGGTTCTACACCTAAGAAGTCGTACCATTAACCACATCCTGGCACTGAGGGTTCTCATGGAGCGCAAACACGAATATCGGCAGAGGTTCTTTACAGCTTTTGTCGATATTTGTAAAGCATTTGACTCAGTTGATCGAGCTGCCCTTTGGGACATCCTGAGACTTCTCGGGATCCCCTAAAGTTTGCTGGTTATTATGGCCAGCCTGTACACTGGTGAGTGCTGTGCAGAATAGAGGCAGAACCTCTCATTTTTCCCAGTTGATTCTGGAGTTCGTCAGGGATGTGTTCTTGCTCCTACGCTGTTCAATGCTTGCATGGACTGGGTGTTGGGCAAGGTCATGGGGTCAAGCGTCTGTGGGACATTTTTTGGCGAAGAAAGATTCACTGATCTTGACTTCGTTGACAATGTTAAGTGTCTGGGCTTGTGAGTGTCCTGGATAAAAACCAAGATCCAGGCCTTTAATCTTTAATGACCTTTTAGGCACAGCCGTCAGCAGAGTGTCTGTCTGCGGAGAGAGTGTTGACCTTGTTGAGAGGTTTACTTACCTCAGCAGTGACATTTATGTCTCTGGTGACTCTTCCTATGAAGTCAGTAGATGGATTGGGAGAGTATGGGGGGTCATGAGGTCACTGGAAAGGAGTGTGTGACGCTCCTGATATAGATGGAAAAGGACAAAGGTCCAAGTCTTTAGAGTGCTGGTACGTCCTGTCTTGCTATGTGGTTGTGAGACGTGAACGCTATCCAGTGACCTGAGACGACGAGTGGTCTCCTGGGTGCCCCAGTTATCCATGAGACCAACTGCATCAAATCATCTTGGAAGAAGTCTGGAATCAATGAGGAATGATATAAGGACATCAGTGTTAGTTAGAATGACCAGAGAAGGCTGGGTGCTCTTTTGTCCTTGGAATGTCTGCAGATTTTCTTTTCTTCTCCAGCTTAACTGGAGGTTTTTTTCTGTTCCCCAGTCATTTGACCTTATGACTGGACTCATCTGTAAAGACCTACAATATGATATTGTATATAAAGATGCTACTTATTCTACTAATTATACAGTATATCTATGATATATAAGCTTGTATAAATTTATTCAATTATGTTTACAACTCATTCATATTATTCCTATGTGACGGTTCTGGTCCTGCTCCCAGCTTCCTCTTCACATTTGAGAGCCTCTCGAACCCAACACTTTTGATAATTATGACCAAATGAGCTGACAGATTGGGACAAATCGCACATGGAGGGGATGGTGTTAAAAGTGTTCCATGCTTTTACTAAAAACAAAAACCAAACAGCATCCAAAAAGAAAGTGTAGTGCCTCAAAATTGTATACATAAACAATCCATAAAAACAAGTGAATAGTAGGGGATAAAAACACAATAGATAAATCCATTAAAAGCAGAGGTTAAATATGCAGTCACTGGCTTCTTCATGTTCTTTTCATTATGATCCCAGCCCACCTCCTTCTTTGTCTCCCCAGCCGGCAGAGACTCAGCAGCCACGATCTTCATCTCCCAACACCCTGGTCTTGGCTGCCTCCTCACAGCACAGCCAGATCATCCGAGGCCGGCACTCCTCCTGTCATCCTTCACGCACCTGCAGTCATACTTCGGATCCTCCATGCTCGCCCCACTCCACACCATTTTTCAGTGGGGTGAGCCATCCCCTACAGGGCCTCAGTGGGCAGAGTTGAGAACTGTAGGTATATGGCTATGTACCCCAAATCTATTTATGATCTTTCCTATGATATTTTAAATTACATATGATGTAGCATTAAGAGAAATGGTAACAAGCTGAAATATAATACTAAAGCAGCAGAAAAACTAACACGTTGGTTAGAACTGCCTTTTATATATTATAATCAATAGAATTTAAAACTTACAAACAAATTTGAATGAGTCGTCTAGTTTAAAATCATGCAAAGCATATAAATGAGCATAGTTACGTAATTTAATATATGATAACAATATATCTCCAAGTAAAAATCCATCCATCCATCCATTATCCAACCCGCTATATCCTAACTACAGGGTCACAGGGGTCTGCTGGAGCCAATCCCAGCCAACACAGGGCGCAACGCTGGAAACAAACCCCGGGCAGGGTGCCAGCCCATCGCAGAAGTAAAAATCTGTATTAATAAATTTTCATAAGACACACAAAAGAAAAATATCATTTTCCAACCTGCTTAATCCAATACAGGAGCATGGGGATCCAGAATCTATTTTCAAAGGTAGGAAATAACACTAGACAGGATGGTAGTGCATTACAGAGACCACTCATACATATACCCTCACTCTGGCAGTCAAATGGGACCCAGTTTGGAATCACCATTTTAACCTAACCTACACTTTCATGCAATCACTATACAGACATTATGTTCCAAAAATATCCTATCAAACACAAGATGTCCTTTTCATCCCAGTGATCTTATTGCAGTTATTCATACTCTTGTCATGTGGTGTACTAAGAAGTTTGAAAATAAAAGAGCAATCATACTCAAACTGGTGCAAAATGCATATGGAATAGGGCCACATGTTCAAGCAAGAACTAAGAACTATGAGACAGTTTTTAAGGCTTGTGACTAACCAACCACGGTGGCACATAACAGGTAATGGTTTAGTTCCAAGTTGCAAAAAAATTGTAGCATTTTTATATACAAGTTAAATTAATGGTGTTGGGTATATAATTTCAGGCTGACATGTAAACAGCTAGAGTCGGCTATAGAATAACATTTTAATTAAAACTGTTCATGTTCCACTTTTCAATTCCCAAACCCATTTCAAAAAATGACAGCCCAGAGCTTTGATGTTCTGCATTCACTGTCTTCATGGTACTCCTTGATTATCATTTGCTGAACTGCAAAAAAGCTTGGTAGAGGAAAATTTCAGAATATTACCAATGGGCCTTCTTTAGGGAACAACTAATAGGTTACATCCTACAGATATTCTGCAGTAATTAAAGTAAATTAAGCTTTGCAAATTGAAGCAAACAATTTGCACAGGTGTCTCAAATTCTGCTGATTACTTAAAAATCCTCTGTCTGTCTTAAAGCAGATTTGGAACAGATTGTGTTACTATACCCACTGAAGTACTACTTGGACAATATTACACTGTAGAAAATTGTAAATTCCAGTGATAATGGCTAGAAAACAGCAAGTAATAAATGAAATGAGACAGAGCATTGGTGTCAGTGAGTACTGTGTCCTACACGGTCCAAAGGCAATTGGAAACTGGAAAAAACTCTGATAGAAAGAGATCTGGCAGACACAAAGTCACAAACCAATCAGAAGAAATATTTCTGAAGGTCATCAGCTTGTATGATATGCACCTCACAGCACAACAGCTTCAGGCACAACTTAACAGTGGTTGAAAAAAGCAAGTCTCAGTTTCTAATGTGAAGAGGAGACTTCGTGCTGCAGGTTTGACAGGATGAGGGGCTGCTTGCTGTCCAGTCTGATACCAGTCATGGGACATCATATCTTTGATTGCCGGTACAACAAATAGTTCTGAGCAGGCATCAACCACAGTACCAACTGTGGTCATTGCTGCTGTTGTGAAAAGAATGGAGATAAATGCCATTTACTTAGAGAGGGAGAGGCAAGTTCATTGTATGTTGATGAGAGAATAAAATTGAATAATAAAAAAATAAGTGCTAACCTTTTACAAGTAGCCAAAATTTACACCAGGTGTTACAGACTCAAATCAAATGTATGTTTTTATAATATTATAGTAATAATAATAATAACAGCAGCTCACTACTCAAAACGCAGAGTGCCTGGTCTCAAACCTTGGACTTTTGGGCTATAAAGCAGCGGTTCTTACCTCTGCTCCATTCAAGAACACATATAAACTCCCTGTCGATTGACATTTGAGCTTGGGTTTTTAACTCATTGACAGCAAACTCGGGCGTGGGAGGAGTTTGGGGAGGCCATGGAGAACGACTTTCGGACGGCTTCGAGGAGATTCTGGTCCACCATCCAGCGTCTCAGGAAGGGGAAGCAGTGCAGTGTCAACACTGTATATGGTGGGGATGGTGCGCTGCTGACCTCGACTCGGGACGTTGTGGGTCGGTGGGGGGAGTACTTCGAAGACCTCTTCAATCCCATTAACATGCCTTCCAATGAGGAAGCAGAGCCTGGGGACTCAGAGGTGGGCTCCCCCATCTCTGGGACTGAGGTCACCGAGGTGGTCAAAAAACTCCTTGGTGGCAGGGCCCCGGGGGTGGATGAGATACGCCCGGAGTTCCTCAAGGCTCTGGATGTTATAGGACTGTCTTGGTTGACACGCCTCTGCAACATCGCATGGACATCAGGGACAGTGCCTCTGGATTGGCAGACTGGGGTGGTGGTCCCCCTCTTTAAGAAAGGGGACCGGAGGGTGTGTTCCAACTACAGAGGGATCACACTCCTCAGCCTCCCTGGAAAAGTTTATTCAGGGGTCCTGGAGAGGAGGGTCCGTCGGATAGTCGAGCCTCGGATTCAGGAGGAACAGTGTGGTTTTCGTCCTGGTCGCGGAACAGTGGACCAGCTCTATACCCTTAGCAGGGTCCTGGAGGGTGCATGGGAGTTTGCCCAACCAGTCTACATGTGTTTTGTGGACTTGGAAAAGGCATTCGACCGTGTCCCTCGGGGAATCCTGTGGGGGGTACTCTGAGAGTATGGGGTACCGGCCCCCCTGATAAGGGCTGTTCGGTCCCTGTACGATCGGTGCCAGAGCTTGGTCCGCATTGCCGGCAGTAAGTCGAACCCGTTTCCAGTGAGAGTTGGACTCCGCCAGGGCTGCCCTTTGTCACCGATTCTGTTCATAACTTTTATGGACAGAATTTCTAGGCGCAGCCAGGGCGTTGAGGGGGTCCGGTTTGGTGGGCTCAGGATTGGGTCACTGCTTTTTGCAGATGATGTTGTCCTGTTTGCTTCATCAGGCCGTGATCTTCAGCTCTCTCTGGATCGGTTCGCAGCCGAGTGTGAAGCGGCTGGAATGAGAATCAGCACCTCCAAATCCGAGACCATGGTCCTCAGCCGGAAAAGGGTGGAGTGCCCTCTCAGGGTTGGTAGCGAGATCCTGCTTCAAGTGGAGGAGTTCAAGTATCTCGGGATCTTGTTCACGAGTGAGGGAAAAATGGAGCGTGAGATCGACAGGCGGATCGGTGCGGCATTCGCAGTAATGCGGGCGCTGCATCGGTCTGTCGTGATGAAAAAGGAGCTGAGCCGCAAGGCGAAGCTCTCAATTTACCAGTCGATCTATGTTCCTACCCTCACCTATGGTCATGAGCTATGGGTAGTGACCGAAAGAACGAGATCGCGAATACAAGCGGCTGAAATGAGTTTCCTCCGCAGGGTGTATGGGCTTTCCCTTAAAGATAGGGTGAGAAGCTCAGTCATCCGGGAGGGGCTCAGAGTAGAGCCGCTGCTCCTCCGCATCGAGAGGAGTCAGATGAGGTGGCTCGGGCATCTGATCAGGATGCCTCCTGGACGCCTCCCTGGTGAGGTGTTCCGGGCACGTCCAACCGGGAGGAGGCCCCAGGGAAGACCCAGGACACGTTGGAGGGACTATGTCTCTCGACTGGCCTGGGAACGCCTTGGGATTCTCCCGGAAGAGCTAGAAGAAGTGGCCGGGGAGAGGGAAGTCTGGGCATCTCTGCTCAAGCTGCTGCCCCCGCGACCCGACCTCGGATAAGCGGGAGACAATGGATGGATGGATGGATGGATGACAGCAACATGTAAATGAAATGTGTTTTTCTTGGTTATATTCTTGAATAACAGTGTACATGTTTATCTGATATTTGGACTAAATTTTTCACACATTATACACTTCACATCAATATTAGTATAACATGGAAAACGTTTCTGCTTTAGGTATGTATATACTGTATTATGTACCCTATACAACTCCAGGAACCTCACACACAGATAAGGAGCCTTGGCTTAAGGTGGGAGAGTTCAGCTCCGTCAAGCTGGGGGATGGGACAGCTTGATGTTTGTGCTGATCGACGCATTTACTAAACAAAAGACGCTGATGGTAGAGTTGTGAAGGGATTTAAGGTGGGCTGGGATTACGAGTTTTTTTGTAGGCTTCAGGAATTCCAGTGTTAATGATAAGAAAGTCCTAAGAATAGAGTAAAGTCGACTTTTGCAAAATAAAGATTAAAGCACTTACCTGTTTAAGTCATTAAGTGCAGGGTGTGCTTTTGCAGTCATTTTAACTTTGTCTTTGGCAGGTTTATGCTCTGGGATGCCGGCAATGGGTGGGGCGCACTTCCAGGTCAGGTCTGCTGGAGGACGCTGCACGTACCGCGTCATAAAGACGAGTGTCCCTTTAGTCCTGCCGATGGCAAAGAAAGGTGCAAAGCGTTTTAGTTAAGAACGTGCACGTATGCATTAGTGTGAGGAAGGAAATCCCAAGAAGAAAGAAACTTACTTTTGTAGTGTGTATCAGCTCTTCCAAGGGAGCGTGTTGGGAAGCACTCCAGTTTCAACCTCGTACTCACTCATGCATACGCAAGGCCGCTAGCCCTATTTATTATATGCCTTGCAACGGTTGAGAGGAGCACCTGTGTCAGTCGCAATTGGTGAAAGGGAGCAACGTGCCACGAGATTGGTTAAAGATTGGATCCCCGACTATAAGAGGCACTTCCTGCCTCTTAAAGATTGTCTGTAGACTCGGAGGTGTGGTTGGTATAGTGCTTTCATTCAGTATACCAAACAGTGGCTTGTGCCTGATTTTGTATATATTACCTTGTTTATAAATATCTCCTAGTTGTAGTTTGATTTTGGGCGGAGGTATTTATATAGAGGGCGGCACGGTGGCGCAGTGGGTAGTGCTGCCTCGCAGTTGGGAAACCTGGGGACCTGGGTTTGCTTCCTGGGTCCTCCCTGCATGGAGTTTGCATGTTCTCCCCGTGTCTGCGTGGGTTTCCTCCGGGCAGTCCGGTTTCCTCCCACAGTCTAAAGACATGCTGGTTAGGTGGATTGGCAATTCTAAATTGGCCCTGGTGTTTGTGTGTGTCCTGCGGTGGGTTGGCACCCTGCCCAGGGATTGGTTCCTGCCTTGTGCCCTGTGTTGTCTGGGATTGGCTCCAGCAGACCCTCGTGACCCTGTGTTTGGATTCAGTGGGTTGGAAAATGGATGGGTGGATATTTATATAGATTTGTTGTTTTAGTGCACTTTGTTTTTTTTTTCTTGTATATTCACGTTTTTTTTTCCTTGTCAATATTTTTGGCATTCTTTGGACTTTGTATAGTTTCTTCCTGAACTCCTTTTCTTCATTTAGGAAGACTACCATTTTTGTGTATATACATTTTCATCTTTACTTTAATTTTTGGGGAACTGTATTTATTGCTCACTATTTTTGATTGAGACATTATTTTTGTTGTTTTGTTGCACCTGTAAATAAACCCACTTTTGTTTTGGAAATACCATCTTTTTTTGACTGTGTCTCTATTTGTGACTTTTCGCAAACCTGATCCCATTCGGTCCCAATCTACAAGACGCCCACCGTGTGATTGGGTGCCAACCTTACCAATACACGGGGTGTCAGAGACTGGCATTCTGAATCAAACGAGTTACCACAGTTTGGCTGTTATATCAGCAAAAGGTGTCTCACTTCGATGAATCAAAAATCTGAATAAAATTTTTTACACTTAACGATTCCTTGATATATTTTTTTTTATTTATCATTATTTATTTGTTCTTTGTTTTGATTTCATGAAACGTTAAGACATTAAACTATGTGCATTTCCATAAAAACTGAGGTGTTCTAAAACTTTTGATTGGTTGTGTACATTATTTGGATAGGAATATAAACAACAAGCTGGTCAAGTCTGCAGATGATAACAAACGAGGTGGATTTGCAGATAATATATAATCTGTTGAATTATTACAGAGGGATTTGGACAGTATGCAGGCTTGGGCAGATTTGTCGCAGATGAAATTTAATGTAATGTAAAGTACTACATGTAAGAAGTAAAAATACTACACGATGTGATGTCTGAAAATCGATAGTACACCTTAGCAGAAGGATTTAGGAGTAGTAGTGGACTCATCACGATATACCACCAGACAGTGTTCAGAAGCCATTAAGAAGTCTGACAGAATGTTACATTGTATAGCACAATGTTTAGAGTACAAGTCAAAGGAGGCTATGCTCAAGCTTTATAGCTCACCTGGACTACTGAGTACAGTTTTAGTCTCCAGGGTACAAAAAGGATATAGCAGTACTAGAAAAAGTCCAGAAAAGAGTGACTAGTCTGATTCCAGTGTTACAGGGGATAAATTATGAGGAAAAATTTAAAAAGCTGAGCCTTTTCAGTTTAAGCAAAATGAGATCAAGAGGAGACATAAATGAGGTATTTAAAATTATGAAGGGAATTAGTACATTGGATCGAGACAGTTACTTTAAAATGAGTTCAGCAAGAACACAGAGGCATAGTTGGAAACTTATTAAGGGTAAATTTCACGCAAACATTACAAAGTTTTTCTTTTCACAGAGAAAGATAGACACATAGAATAAGATACCAAGTAGCGTGGTAGATAGTAGGACTTTAGAGACTTTCAAAAGTAGGCTTGATGCTATTTTGGAAGAATTAAGTAGACAGGATTGCTGAGCTGTGTTGGGCTGAATGACCTGTTCTCTTCTAGATTATTCTAATGTTTCAATGACTTTGCCTTTGAGTGCATTCTCTGATGGTCTGGTGTCCTATACGTTGTTGGTTCCTGCCATAAATTCTGGTTTGGCCCCATCAGACTTTTTATGCCAAAAATGTTAGTGCACAATGGATTCTTTAGTAACTTAGACGTCAGCATGAAAACAAAAAAACACATCACATATCAGTAAATGGAATTAAATACATATAGTGGCAAACTGAAAAATTCAGGATCCATTGAGTAGAAATGACCAATGTGTTAGATTTTATTCTAGCCCCTAAGACGCAATGGATCTCAGGCTTTTTTAGGCCATTGTGATCCCTTTTAAAACACTTATAATCACACGACAGTGCAAAATAAATGTACCCTTAAATATATTTTGCAAGTATTTGAAGAAAGAGTACTTGTAAGGTGTATTGGTGTGCACACAGGAAGTTTTGGACTCATTTTGAGGAAGCTTTTTGCTTCTCCTGATTGCTGCATTCATTTCTTCAGTTCCATCTGACAAGCAGACAGAAATTCAGACAAAATATGACTTTCCAACTAACACTATACAGTCACATTTATTTTGATAAATGGAGAAATATTTGTCAAAATGAGCATATATGGCCAGTACAGTTTGAAAAGTCAAATATAATCATGGCAACACTGGAAATTACACTTAATAACTTTTAAATGTGTCAATTTTGATTCTTCATTCTTTTGTCACATTTCCCAGGATGTGATGATTTTTTTCTGACGCTTAAAGACATAAAATTCCTGTAAATCAAACTAAAGAAAAACGTTTGTTTTCTAGAAGAAAAAATTAATATTCAAAGCCTGTATGACTTCTAAATTAAAGTGCACTCAAACAACAGGAGTAATTTGTACCCATTCAACCCTTTCGCCTTGTTTCTGTAGTCAAATAATCTAAAATTGATATAATTTTCAAAAGCGTCAAAGAAGATTGCCTTTATGTGGACAAATGGCACTGACAGCCATTTTAGACAGAAAGAAATGTTTATTACCTGTAATTTTCTTCAATGTGTTTTGTAAGTCTGTGTTCACAGTCAGTTCATGGCAAGTGATCTTACATTGGCTAAAGGAATATTTAAGTAAAATAGAATTTCTTTTTGTAGTTTTAGTCTGAGATTAAATCCTATAGTAATCCATCATTCAGTGCGGGTATTTTTTTTCTTTTGATCTTCACTTTATAAACCATGCATTATAGCTTTAATAGGTTCAGGCAGCATACTGTTTATTTTGTGTTTTTTTCTTTATATGTATTCTTGCTATAAAATGAAATAGCACACTGGATTTCTACTCTTTTCTGTGCTGTTCTCATTAACAACTCAGTTTCAGTAGTACAAATTGGTAAATTATAGTTTAACAAATCAAATTCTGCAAGCATGTTGTCATAATTATAAACAGATCATCTTTACACCACTTACTGTATGTCTAGAGGTCCAATATTATGCAGGTATTGTGTCCTATTGACTGGGCAGTTGAGCTGAGAACCACCTATCATCGTCACTGAACAAATGTCTCAAACCATTAGTGCTTCATATCATTAAATATGCAAGTGGTAAATAAGTATACTTTTCTCTAAGGAAGATCAAAATAGCACATGGTGGGGGAGGGAGACAGTGAAACTATACTTACTTATGTCATATGAAGCATAATATCATAATTTGGTTCCAGTGAAATTCAGCTTCATACCATTATAATACCCATACATATGTGGGTTTGTATATATGAGTGTCCATGATTTGTTTCTGACTTGCTTGCAGCACATCAGTGCTGGGAATGACTCTGCTTCCCTGACCAATAATTGGATATGTGATCATGATGAATGAATGAGCAATGGTTCCATACCCAAAAAACTCTCTGGGTTTTCATTCTGGGAGGAGCTGCCTTAAGCCCACAATCTTTCCTATAAAACAGATTACTCTGCCCAACTCTATGTAAACAATGCCATCTAAAACAGCTGAACAGACCCCATATACATAATATGATACTTTGGGGACACACATGATCAAGTAAGGAAATGCAGCCAACATCTCTAAATGATGCCTCATGCATATAATGATTGATATCACTGAGCTGTTATTTTAATGCACATTGATGTGACAAACATATTAAACATCTAAACTAATGAATATGATGTACAGAGTCTAAGAAGGCCAATAATGTGCATTTTCACTAAAAACCTTTTTGATATTTCATCAGTTTATATTGGCTACCTGTTCTCACTTCTCAGGGAACTGGTCAGGGATTAAACAATCACAATGTGGCACTACATCCAGTTTTCATATGGTATGGATGTGCATACCTAAAATATACCATGTTTTGGAAAATATTAAATGGCAATTTTGCAGCGGTGCCTGGTCACCTTAACGCAATCAGAGTAATTGACTGCACTCACGTTGCAATAAGGGCACCTGGCGAGAATGAAGATGCTATTGCTAACAGTAAGCAGTGATATTCCATTAATGCACATGTCATCTGTGATGCCAAACTGAGTTTCATGGTACGTTCAGATATGCACATTTTTTCACACATTTTTTCACCAAATCCAAATAGTTTTATAAATGAGGCTCCTGGTGTCGATTTGTTTTTCTTTTAATGGGTACCATGCAGCACTTTTGAACTGCTGCACAGATGTTATTGTTTCGCCACACACACCTCCTGAACAGCATCTGTCCAGCGTAGTGGAACTTCATGGGACCTCCTCCCCAATGACAGTCGATTGAGTGATGGTGCTTTGAGGTGTTCACTACTTCATGAGGGACCCCAATCATGGTCATCGTTATAGGAATATATCTGCTTGGAATCTGCATATATGTTGTTTACATCCACTCTGCAGGAAAAAATAAATAAATAAATAATAGACAAAACATAGGTGGCGTCATGTCAGGGCTCAAAAAGCTTGGGATTTTTGGAAGTTTGGATTAGGGATACTAAACCTGTATTATATTATGATTGTGGATTTTCCAGTTTTCTCATTATTTTCTGCTCTGGATTATGGTTTCTGATTATGTATTGTGTTTAATGAGTTGTTATATGTGGATTACCTTTTAGGCACCTTCTGTTTGCCCTTTTAAGTCTTATACTGTAATTTTTAAAATTTATCTGAGTAAATATTCTAATTCATAAAGATTTCTTTGAAGACTTGCATCTACAAGGCAAAAGTTTTAATATTTTTTGCTGCTGGAGTATGTGAATTTCCCCCTGGGATTAATAAAGTATCTATCTATCTATCTATCTATCTATCTATCTATCTATCTATCTATCTATCTATCTATCTATCTATCTATCTATCTATCTATCTATCTATCTATCTATCTATCTATCTATCTTTCCCTTGCAAGGGATATTAATATTTTGGAACATTTAAGATTAACTTTTAGGCTTAAACACTTACAGGCCTGTGTATGCCAAAGCAGGCTAGTAAAGCTGGTGGTTAAACCCATTGGAGTGAGACCTCTGGCAAGGCAAATGAGGTCTAGGTTGGCCTGTAAATCCTTTTGCAGGCTTCTCACAACTTTCTCATATGGTTCACACTCCAAATCATGAAAATCTTTACAATGGTGGTAATGTGTTGGAAAAAGACTATTGATGAAAGTGTAATTATAAGCTGACATTACTGAAAACACATGGAACCTCAGTCATTCATTTAACTACTACAGTACAATGGAGATGTAGACAGAAACATCTTAAAATTCATTAACTTGTCATACCATACAATGGACTGAATTTCTCAGGTGTTGAGACCAATGGGTTTCACTCACATCTGAAAAACAAGACAATGTGGTTGCAGTGAGCTAGCAATACAAACCCTGAACACTGAATGAAAGATGGAAAAGCATCAGTTGGTCTAATGAATATTATTTCCTGCTAATGAATGGACTAGGATATGATGAAAACCATACAAATACTGTATGTGGATTCTTCTTGTCAAATGTTAACAATCCAGGCAAGTAGTAGCATTGCAAGAGTGCGGTGTAATTTCATATCGTGGCACACACTAAGTTCCTTGACACAAGCAGGAAAAATTTTGAATGCTTCAGATGGCTGTGTGGACACATATTTCATTTTTGCAACTGACATATTTACAGACATTCTGCCTGCATTTATTTAATAAAAAAACATTAAACTATTTACCTCATACTAGAAAAAGCATTTTACTTAATATCTGATGCTAAATTACATGGCCAAAAGCATGTGGACAACCCTCCAAATTATTCTGTGGAGGTGTTTCATTCTTAACAGGTTTATAAAATTAAGCACATAGCCATACAATCTCCATTGACTTTAGAATGGGTTGTACTGAAGAGTTTACCAACTTTACATGTGAGACTGTCATAGGATGCCACCTTTGAAACAAGTCAGGACATGAAATTTCTACTTAACTAGATCTTCCCTGGTCATCTGTAAGTCCTTGATTACTGTATTTTAAAGTGGAAAATTCCAATAGCATCAAAAACTCAAACATGAGGTGATAAACCACACAAACTCACAATGTGCAGAAGCACACAGCTTATAAAATTTGACTGTCCTATGTTGCGTTATTCAAAATCCAAATTCCTGACTGCCCCATGGAAGCAACATCAGCTCAAGAACTTCATTAAATGGATTTCCATGGCTAAACTGCTGCACACAAGTCTAAGTTTAGTATGTGCAATGCCAAACATCAGCTAGAGTGGTGTAAAGGATGCCACCAGTGGCAATGTGCCCTCTGGAGTGATAAATCAGGCTTCACTATCCGGCAGTCTGATGGACAAATCTGGGAGTGGCAAATGCCAGGTCAGTGCTACCTTCCTGACTGCATGGAGGCTGCTGTAAAGGTAGGGTTTTAATGGGTTGGAGCTGTTTTGTATGGTTTGTACTAGTCCCCTTGGTTCAATTGAAAGGTACTATTAATACAAAGACATTTTAGACAATTGTGCACTTCCAACTTTATTGAAACAGTTTGGAGAAGGCCATTTTCTGTTTCAGTATGACTGTGCCCTGTGCACAATGCTACGTCCATAAAGACATAATTTGATGAGTTTGTTTGGAGGAATTCAAGTGGCCTGCACACAGCCCTGGCTGCAGCCATATTAATCCCCTTTAAGATGCATTGGAACGCCGATTGAGAGGCAGATCTTCTCATCCAACTTCAGTATCTGACCCCACAGTTGCTCTTTTGGCTGAATTCCTACAGACACACCCCAAAATCTTGTGAAGAGATTTCTCAGAAAAGTGGAGGCTGTTATAGAAAAAAGGATAAGCCATCTCCACATTATGCCCATGGTTTTGGAATGGGATGTCTAATAAGTTCATATAGATGCAATGCTCAGGTGTCTACCAACGTTTGGCCATATAGTGTATATACTAATGATTTTACATTCAGCTAGCCAAAATCTCCAGTTGCTCGGTTATATTTGAAAAATGGATTAAGGTAACAAAGCAAATATGTACAGTATGTGTTTTTTAAAAGTTGACCCCTTTGCCATCACTGGCTGAAATGCTACAGCCAAACCCGTCATCTACTCTACCTTTCTGATAACTACCAATTTATCTGCTTTCATGAGTCGAGACTTTGTTCTTTTGGTGTATGACTGGATTCTATAATTTGGTAACTAATGGCTAGGGTGGATTTATGATCATTATTTCTTTTTTTTCCATGTTTACTGTACTTTCATGAACATATGTTTAATCCCACAATGGCGTGTTGATTAATTGAATCCATTGACTGCAGAAAGTATTCACAGTTAGGGGTTTTATTATTGCTTATCACTGTCATACTTAGTAATGACATGCAAGTGTATAATAGAGTTAGTACAGTATTGTCAAATATGTCAAATTGCACTTTGCCATGGACCTCTTATCACAGTGTTGCTGTAAAAAAATTACCATTTACTTATAGTTTAAGCAGGTCACAGCATCAATGACTGTACATGGAGAACAAACAAATGACCAAGACCTGTTATTGTCGAGAGGTTTAGAACCATAATCACCTTTGTTTTTCTCTTTTTCTATAATTTTATACTAAAATGGTCATGAAATGATGATGTTCTGTATTTTATATTTTACATCTGTAATTTCTGCATATTCGCCCAGGGTTAAATTTGAAAATCAATTCTTTTTTGCTGCTACTAGATCCTACAGCCATAAATGTAAAGGACAGCTTAAAGCAATGCAATTTGATTGTAACGGGTTAAACGTAAGCCTGCTGAATGGTGGAAAAAGTAAAAATATAATTACATGTGAATGAAGCACAAGTGTCATGAAATCATTTGTACTTTGTCCCATAACAAATGTGATTAGTCTGCAGTCTTTGTTTTATAGGACCTGACAAAAGTAATGGTCAATGCCTGCTATAGATGATTTCCATGAGCATTTGGTTTACCTGACATGAAATCAAACTGACTTAAAAATTAAAATTGATTGCAGATTTCGTCTGTTGGAAAATTGGCAGGTGAAGTGACTTGGTCAGTGGTTCAGAATGATTAAGAGGAGAAGATTGATTTAATGGTAACCTTGTGATTTACAGTTTGACACCTTTGCTGCTGCCAACACTGCCAGCCTACAACAAAAATTATTTGCTTTGTTGCATTGTGTTTAGCCTTTGTACTCTTGGTTTTGTAAATTATAAAAATATTTTATATTGCAGACAAATGTATGTGAATGTATATTTCTGTCAAAATTACCACTATCAAGCAAATCTTAATTTGTCGATTTTCTTTCTTAAATTTCGTAAATTTTTAAAATATCCAATAATCTGAAGTTTTGCAAGGTAATCCCATCATTTTCTATGACTAGACCACAGAGTGACCTTTGAATGTGACATCTCAGTTGCAATCTAAACTTCACTTTATCCACCTAAAATATCACTAGAATTAGATCCTACCTGTCTTGTTGTGAGTCTTTATTATACTTTTATTATTCTTGGTTGTATTGCTGCAATTCTATTTTTATGGTCTTTCTGTATACTGTACAGCATCAAAAATAACTGATTCAAAGTACTTCTGTTAAGAGTTTTGACTCTAAACACAATGAGCACGTAATGTCTCAGTGCCTCTTCTGCAATGCCTTTGTGTATTTTGATATATCTCCAACACTCTGGTACTTGCTTATAAAACATCTTTGTTCAAACACTTGACAATCTCTCTCTGAGCTGCTTACTCTAAATAAAACAAATACGTTTTTAGGATTTTCTGATGTAGGCCTTCTGTGTGATTAAAAGCCAAATTATGTAGTTCTTGACAAGCCTTAATTCTGATTAGTAGCTCCTATTCTCTTCCTATGTCTATTTATGAAGCTCCAGGCATCTTGATGTGTGCCTCTAAGGTAAAGTCTCATCAGTCCTCTGAGGTTTTAATTACTATTCTGTACCAATATTTTTCAGTCATTGTTTCGCCTGTTTAAGTGTAGCACTGCATATACTCACTCAATCCCCATCCAGGGCACGTGTCGTTAATACTTTGTGTACTATGTCAATTTGTTACAACAGAAAAGGTGCTTATTGGAAATGGTAGAAAAAGAGCTTGCTTTGTCAAACCAAAAGTGATTGTTAAACCAATACCATATTCAGGAGATTGTTAACAGCAGTATTTGAAGTGAACTTCCCTAATTGTAAAGAAAGTGAAAATCATAGTAAACCTCCAGTGAGTCAGGAAGAGTTGATTAAAATCCAATGTGAAATCTTGCTGTCCTTTTTGGAGTCAGAAAGAGGAGAAACAGATAACATAAACATATTGTTTTATCGTGGAAAGTTTTTGGGGTGATCCTATCCTAAAACATAGATACTTTTATTCCAACACCCAGATTCCTTATTATGTAGACCCACACATATATCCTCCAGCCCAAACCTGTTCTTTTATCCTTGCAGTCACCTGGCCTGGAAAGAGACACAGTCCACAGATGCAATGCACTTACCCCAGCAACTACAAACCATCAGCAGTCAGGAGTGACTACTCATGCGAACCACTTCTCCTATTAGAGGACATCTCCTCTTTTCTGTATACCACCGACAGCAAGATAGTGCAACAAGTCAAGCAAAGGGAGCAGGCAATAAACTTTAATTCACTCATTGTAGATTTTAATATTTTTAAATATTCTTTATGTGAAAAGAGGCAGGAGCAAATAAAGGTAAATGAATGGGGCGAATCACCAATAACACAACCTGGCTATTTCAGAAGCTGTTATACACGATGCAGCTGACACACCCAATGTGTGAGGCGTTTAGTCTCTTAAGGTTACATCGGTGTGTGGCTGTTTTTTTTCCCCTTCTCTTCTGTTTTGTCTTGGTAGAGTAATATATTGCTCTACTTTCCCCTATTGTATTATTAATATGTAGCCTTTTTCAGAATGCCTAATCTCACAGACTTACCACTGTTTATAAGGTATTATAGTATATAACTTATCCCCACCTTCCCTTCTATATCTATAGGCAATTAGGTGTAGTAAAAAGACAAGCAGGAGTTAAGTTACACATAAAACAATGTATTATTGATAATATTCATAAATAATAACAATATGCAAAGTACATTTGAATATTGGCAACCATACAACCTGATTAAATGGTGATGTGTAGTTTCAGGCGGCACACAGACTTGTAGTTATTTAAAATGCCTCTAGTTAAAGCATCATTCAGCTTTCTTCTGAACAGGCCGTATGCCTGTTCCAATATGGCTGCTAAACTATGGTCTCCATTGTGTTGTCCTTTCAGTTCATGGTGTGATGGTCTTCATCAGTTGTTGGTTAGTAAGAGAGAGAGAATGTGGTTGTGCAAGCAGATTTATAGATTCTCTGTCCAAAACCTAGAGCCAATAGGACATCATGGTACTTAAAAGCTTCTGATCCAAGACAATTCCAAACAGCCATACTTCAGACCAATGGGGGAATAAAACATCTTAAAACCTGCCAACCCCCCAAGACCATATGTTAAAGTAACCTAGCTTCCTTGCAGGGGTTGAAAGACTTTGCTTTTACACATATGGACAGTCCAGAAAGACCACCATTAGAATGTGACCTTTCTTAAAATATAATATTACTGCAAAAGGTGTCTGTTTGCTCCAATGACTACAGAAAAATCCCCTCTCTGAAAAACACCCTTCTGCCTCTAATAACACTTCCCCTTTCTCTGGTTAGCTAAACTATCACAGAGATCAGAATTTGAAGTGGAAAAAAGTGTAGTAAAAGACACACGTCTATGCACTTATTGTATAGAGAATGCTTTTAACAAACAAATTAGAATAAGAAAGACTACTAAGACACATTTTAACATTCTTGATTACTTCTACTACATAATACAATCATAGTCCTTAACACTTATTTCATAGATACTTGCAGTAAATCAGTAAATGTAGGGAGAAATAAGCCTGATCCTTATATTGATTTTGGATTCTCAGGGTTTTACTTTTTTTGGTATTGTTGATTTATTTCAAATAAATATTAAGATATTTGTACTATCCTAAATGCAGATACAAATTTTCACACACGTGCTCATGGGAGACAGTTTACAGGCTCAAATAATGTTATGTCAAAGTGAGAATGGGGAATGGTGCTGTCATCTGATGCTTTCTCCTCTTGATCCTCTGCAGACCAGCCGAAGAACCTGCTGCTTAATGACCTAATTTCCGCTCCTTGGAACCCACCCACCAATGAAGTCACTTCTGGTCTCCAGAGCACTCCTACTGATGACTTCACTATATTTATATATCAGATCAAACTATGTTACTCAGTTCTGTTTTGGACTCCCGTCTGTAAAGTTATGTTTATTTTGCCTTTTTTCAACAGCAAGAATACTGATGGGTATCCCCAAACCTTTTTGTGACACCCCTGTCCTTATCACTTCTTCTTTCGGCTGCTCCCATTAGGGGTTGCCACAATGGATCACCTTCATTCCTCTCCTCTCTAGAGAATATCTCCACCTCTCCAGGGTCTCCTGAACCTGCTCCCTACTATTGTTACAGATCACAATGTCATCAGCAAACATCATAGTCCACGGGGACTCCTCTCTAATCTTGTCTGTCAACCTGTCCATCACCATTGCAAATAAGAAAGGGCTCAGAACTGATCCCTGATATATTCCCAACTCTACCTTGAATACATCCATCACTCCTACCACAGACCTTACCACTGTCACACTTCCCTCGAACATATCCTGTACAACTCTTACGTACTTCTCTGCCACTCCTGACTTCCTCATACAATACCACAACTCCTCTTGAGGCACCCTGTCATACGTTTTCTCCAGGTCCGCAAAGACACAATGCAATTCCTTCTGGCCTTCTCTGTACTTCTCCATCAACACCCTCACAAGATATAAAAATAGTAAGAATATAAAGTAGGTTCAGAGCTGGCAAAACTGTCATAATGATCAAATTAATGGATGCCACCTTTTGTCAGTGTAGCACAGATTTGAAATTACACTTGAATAAAGTCTTTGCTGGTTGAGTGATCTGTATTCTCTAGATAACTGAGATACTGGAGTTGTAATTTAAGGGGGAACAGTCATTTGTTACAGCTTTTGCCACTTAACTAATAAGATCAAAATGACGGTTTTAGTTATTTTAATTGATGCGCTGAAATGTGCTGAATTTAAGAATAGTTCCTACAAAGACAGGCATTGATTCTATGTGATCTGAAATTTAAAATAAAAGAGTATTTGCATGCATCGGTGCTGTGTGATTTTGTTATCAATTCACAATGAAATGTCAAATGGTTCCAGAGTTTTTTATGAAATGTACATAGTGTAATGAAATTCAAAAAGGGAGAAAGGAACCAGCCTCCCACAATACCTCTTCAGAAGCTCACATGGAGATGAAGTTATTAGAACTCAAATTTTTTTGGGGAAGTCAAAAGAACTTTTGAAAAAATGAATCATAAAGTGAAAATAATTACTTCCATTCACCCTGGTTAAAAGCATTTTCTGCATCAAATAAAACAATTACCTTTGAAGAGTTTTATGATTTGCATACATAATATTTAACAAGGATAATACTATGTTCAGCATTTAATCATAAAAGTATACAGAAGTGCTAAAAATCCAGGTTATTGTGGCCAATTAATTCTACCCTTTAAGTGAAATCATAGCCTATGATACAGATAGAGAGATGAGAAAAAAATCAGTGAATATTCTTTCAGGACTTGTTTAGTTCATAGGGTTTGGGCATTTTGCATGGAGCTGCAAGGCGTTTATCCTCTAGTATGATTGGAATAAATTATTACATAGTTTCACAATCAATCTTAGAATACCAAATCTACCTCGAAAATGTATGCATATTAGACATAGGTTTATTCTTTAATGTATAGTAAAGTGCGGTCCCAAGAACGACAAAAAGACATTGTGAATATTTGGGGCAGCCACCTGTATAATATTTTGTGGCTGCAAAAATGATTAGCACGAACAGACATGTTCACACAACTGAGTCCAAAACAGAATTGATATACTGGAAGCAAGATGGTGGCTTTAAATGCCATTAAACAAGTGATGTCATCAGGTCCAGATCTTGAAGTGGCATCGTTGGCTGCCCCAGAAACAGGCGGGATTTCCCGAGAATTGTCTGCAAGGGATTGAGAGAGAATTAGTACACTTCGCCACCCCCTGGCCTGGCGTGGAATTACATCTATTCACGCCCTTTAGTTGTCTCCTAAACAAGCGTGTGTGACAGTGTCTAAACTAGACACTTACTGTATTTCCTTTGGATAGATGGAAGGTGTTTCTAGAGATAAAACAGTTCTGGATGTAATATGATAAGACATTAGTTTGGGTGTTTACAGCAGACTTAGGCCAGGTTTATACTTCACGCAACACAACGCATGCTCCAATGGACGCTCCTGCTACGCAAGCGTTTTACTGTTTATACTTGCGCGCATACTTTACTGGCCTTACTGGTTTAAATCCGGAAGAATCCACCAGGTGGCAGTGTGAAATATTATCACAGTGAGAACAGGTTAGGCTTCGCTGTGTTGTGAATTGCCTGGAACACCCATTAAATTCCAATGACATCTTACTGCAATATCTTGCCTGAAGAAGGGGCCTGAGTTGCCTCGAAAGCTTGCATATTGTAATCTTGCATATTGTAAGCTTGCATATTGCATATTGCATATTGTAATCTTTCTAGTTAGCCAATAAAAGGTGTCATTTTGCTTGGCTTTTCTCTACATTCATAATGGCTAACACAGTACAACACCCTAGTACTGCAATATCTCTGAAAAGGATGTTTAATGATTAAATCCATCAATCCAGGGATGTGTCCATTCCAGCAAGCATTGGGCACGAAGCAAAAACAATCCCTGGACAGGGCATCAGCTCATCACAAGGTGAATACAAGCATTCACATACACTAGCGTCATTTTAGTGTCACCAAATCTGCATATCTTTGGAAAGGAACCGGAGCACACTGTGGAAACCCAGCAGGAAAACATGTAAACTCCAAGCAGGGAATACCAGCGATGTGACTCCCTGCGAGACAGCAGTGCTACAGCTCCGCCACCGTGTCACTCCCATGTGTGTAATTATTAACAGTATTCATTATTTAAACAAAATTAATGATTTATCTGTAAAATGTAACATACATACCTGTACTTTAATGCATTTCATCATGAAAGTGATATCAAGTATAAATCTAAAGATTCTAAATGTGCAGAGATTTGGAATATCATACATTTATGCTCTGTGTGGTGATCTATTGCTGTTTGATGCTGCTGTCCGGTCAGGAGATAGCCCCAGAAAAAAAAGACGGCACAAAAGATGGTATGTGAGACTTTTAAAATATATCATGTCATTTCGATCGGGAATATGCAACGCTTGAATATAAAAGCACCACAAATGCATCTGTATGTCGGCATTTTGCTTCACCACATCGAACCATTCATCAAACATTGAAGCATGCATATTAATCCCATAGGATTCGCATAGACTCGGCTTTCTGTCACATGTAGATCGTAAACAGAGACTCTGACGTCACATTCCAACTTTTATCATACTGCGCTCCCCGACTTTTTGCTGGTACTGCAACTTGCCTCTCGCGTCACATTAATTTCTGAGGACCTGCTCAGAGGACGTGTCAAATGAACGCTGGGAACGTGTGGCAGCCATGATGTGTGCGCATTCTGAGCGTGAAGTATAAACGAGCCCTTCAACTGCAAAGGAAACTGTGAGGCAGTTCTGGATGCCCAGATGAGCTGCCCTTACCTGGCTGAGATGCCATGACAAGAGATCCTCACTTATAGATAAACTCTACAAGAGCAATAATTCTCCAAACAGTGGGTAGCATCATGTCAATGATTAAGGTTCCTGAAGAGACTCCTTGGACTCCTGGTAGTATTTCTTAATAGTAACAGAGATCAACCAGATGTGCTTTCCAGTGGGCTGGGCCGTCACCAGAAGTACTCTTCTGACTAGTCTTATAAAGGCCTCTGTCTCCTTAGTCAGAGAATTTGGAGTTGGGTAAGGACCTGAGGAAAAGAAGAACAATACAGAGAAGAAGGAGAAGACTCAGATTTGGGTTGTTAATCCAAATCATTTTAGATAGGCCCAGATTGGCATAGCATTTGTTATTTTGTTTACACTTATAATTGTATTTTGATCCTTCTGTTTAGTCACACCTGCTTGTCTTCAAACCTTAATTTCTGTTTTTTTTTTTAGTAGAAAGAAAGCCGGATTTTGTTCATAACAATGATCTCTCTTAGTAATCCTTGGGATTTGGTGAGATAGCCAGAGGTGGTTTAGTAGCACAAACCAGGACTACTCAAGCAAATGTAGTGTTAACTTAAATGTAAAATATTTCAGAAGTAAAAATAGAAGTACTTGTCCAGCAATATGTTTAAGTAAAAACAAAAAAGGTATGAAGTTGAGACTACAGTCGTGGCCAAAAGTTTTGAGAATGACACAAAATTAATTTTCACAGAGTTTGCTGCCTCAGTTTTTATGATGGCAATTTTCATATACTCTAGAATGTTATGAAGAGTGATCAGATGAATTGCAATTAATTGCAAAGTCCCTCTTTGCCATGAAAATGAACTTAATCCCAAAAAACTCATTTCCATTGCACTTTAGCCCTGCCACTAAAGGACCTGCTGACATCATTTCAGTGATCCTGTCTTTAACACAGTTGAGAGTGTTGACGAGGACAAGGCCGGGGATCACTCTGTCATACTGATTAAGTTAGAACAGAGAGGTTCAATTGTTATGAAGAAGGCTTCAGGGTGCCCAAGAAAGTCCTGTAAGCGCCAGGAGAGTCTCCTAAAGTTGATTCAGCTGCAGGATTGGGGCACCACCAGTGCAGCACTTGCTTAGGAATGGCAGCAGGCAGGTGTGTGTGAGTGCATCTGTACACACAGTGAGGCAAAGACTTTTGGAGGATGTCCTGGCGTCAGGAAGGGCAGCAAAGAAGCCACTTCTCTTCAAGAAAACATCTTCTTGATATTGATGATATTCTGCAAAAGGTGCAGGGGTTGGATTGCTGAGGACTGGGGTAAAGTAATTTTCTCTGATGAATCCCCCTTTCGATTGTTAGGGGCATCCAGAAAAAAGATTGTCCGGAGAAGAAAAGGTGAGTGCTACCATCAGTCTTGTGTCATGCCAAACAATAAAGCATCCTGAGACCATTCATGTCTGGGGTTGCTTCTCAGCCAAGGGACTGGGCTCACTTACAATTTTGTCTAAGATCACAGCCATGAATAAAGAATGGTACCAAAACATCCTCTGAGAGCAACATCTCCCAACCATCCAAGAACAGTTTGGTGATGAACAATGCCTTTTCCAGCATGATGGAGCACCGTGACATACAGCAAAAGTGATAACTAAGTGGCTCTGGGAACAAAACATTTTGGGTCCATGGCCAGGAAATCCCCCAGACCTTAATCCCATTGAGAACTTGTGGTCAATCCTCAAGAGGCGGATAGACAAACCAAAAACAAACAAATTCTGACAAACTCCAAACATTGATTATTCAAGAATGGACTGCCATCAGTAAGGATTTTGCCCAGAAGTTGATTGACAGCGTGCCAGGGCGAATTGCAGAGGTCTTGAAAAAGAAAAGCCAACACTGCAAATATTGACTCTTTGCATAAACTTAATGTAATTGTCAATAAAAGCCTTTGAGACTTTTGAAAATGCTTGTAATTATATTTCAGTATACCAGAGAAACATCTGACAAAAAGATCTAAAAACACTGATGCGGCAAACTTTATGAAAACCAATAGTTGTGTCATTCTCAAATCTTTTTGCCTCGACTGTACTGAAGTTACTTTGAGTTAAATATACTGAAACAATATCTATATTAAGATATTAAAAAATAGCATGCAGCAAGCTTTTTCAATAAAGTAAATCTTCCACTTCAAATAAAATTGGAATAGCCAAAAAGGAGTGATTAAGTGCAAAATAAAAAACCCAATCATTTTAGGTAACGTTTCACAAATTTTACTCAAACCACTTTGTTTTTGATCTGCTTAGAAATCTTTAAAAAGGCTTAGCTGTGTGAAACTGACAATACACCCATTTCAGTCTAAATGGACTTTGAAATGCTGTATTTAACAAACAGCCCTCCCCAAATTGTAACTTAAATTAATAATTACTGGCTTTGAAGCTCTGATCCACACACTAAGAAATTGTATTATCTTCTATTATTTTTTCACTCAATCAGTCTAGCAAATATGAATTCATTTTTCACATCAAAAATACATAGTAGCACTGACCTGAATGTATTTAGCTTTTTGCAGCATGTAATTTTATGCAGAACAGTTAATGAGTTAATGATGGTTCGTGGTTAATGTTGATGTTGAAATGCAATTCAGAAAACAACCACAGCTTCCTAGGTACTTACAGAATAAGCTGGTAAGCTAGATGTGCAATGGGAGAAAAACAGCCACTTAGAGCCACTTGTTTTGTAAATTAGAGGTGGGCTTCATATTTACTGATATTTCTACCTTTGTGGCAGAGAAATATGACAACACATGGTATAACTATTGTTATTGTGTTTTTATTTTTCAGTCTAAGCATTTGCTGAATATGATGCTAGGAATGTTCACTTGGCTACTTTTACACACTTCTAATTTTCTACCAGCTTAGCTAAATCATCCAAGAAGAACAAGCAATATATTTCTGAACACCTTTTCCTTAACATTTTATCAAAGATGAGAATTGACATCTATTAGAGGGACATCTGTAACTGACAGCCAATTATTGCCAATGAAATCTTCAAAATAATACATCAGAAGGTGATGAGGCTACGGTTTTAGCTATCAACACTAAAAGGAAAAACTATGATTGATAGCTGAACATGGCCAATGAAATTCACAGAATAAGCCAGTCACTAATAGTTCACAGCAGAAAAGTCTTAAAGGATAAATTTGGTATTTTTAAAGTCAAAGCTATTTCTTCACAATCATTGTAGATGTTTGCCACATCAAACTGTGTTCTAAAGTGATCATATTTTATAAATAAATAACATGTTCTTTATAATGAAACTTATGCATAACAGTGTCCCATTATAAAGAAAAACCCTAGTACTTTTACTGAATACATCCATTTTTCAAGCAGCAAAATGTTATTAAGTATTGATCCGTGTCTTGAGATTACATGCATATTGCCAAACATATCCAGAGCCAGGTTGTAACCTTTTTCAGCAAACTGCAGATTTAGCACTGGACCTACCCCTGGGCGGGGGTGCCACGCCATCACAGGGTGAAAACACACTTCATCCACCCATCTTCAGCTTGAGACTACCATTGGGCACAAGGTAGGAATAAGACCTGGACAGGGCACACACACACACACTCACGCACACCCACGCACACAGACGCACACACGCACACACACACACACACACGCACACACGCACACACACACACACACACACACACACACACACGGGCCAGTTTAGCAAGGCCAATTTAAGTTTAATTAGGTTGAAGTTTAGTAAGTTTAATACCAATGTTTAAACATAGGCAGAGTGGTAGAGCAAAGCTGTCTTTCCTGTCTCACATGGTTCAGCATGGAGTCTGCATGTTCTCCCGCTGTATTCACCAACTGATTGGTATCGTTGTCTGTTAGTTTAAACATTGTGCTTCAAAGTGGACACATTTGGTAAGTTGTAAGGCTTGTTCTTTTAGCTTTGGACCCCTGTATTTTATAGTACTGTTGTAAATTTCAAGAACAGACAAGATATTTTGAAAAAATATAAAAAACACTTCACTTTGGAACACAATTTTAAGTTTTATACCATGACTGAGAAGAAATAGCTTAGACATGAAAAAAACTGCTTATGCTTTAAGCAAGTTAAAATTTTTTATGTGAAAAATTAAAATGTAAACAATTAAAAATTCCCACAAAACTGAATTTGTTTTACTTTGCAAAAACAATTGTGAAATAAATGAAGTTTTGCTTTTAATTAAATTCATGCCATTGACAATGGAAGAACGGTGTTTCCAGTTTGAAAGTATTCTCATGCATTAATTCCACAAGTGTCTGCCAGTCAAAAGTATTTAAATAAAGATCCATCCATACATTATCCAACCCACTATATCCTAACTACAGGGTCACAGGGGTCTGCTGGAGCCAATCCCAGCCAACACGGGGCACAAGGCAGGAAACAAACCCCGGGCAGGGTGCCTGCCCACCGCAGGGCACACACACACACACACACCAAGCACAATTTAGAATTGCCAATGCACCTAACCTGCATGTCGTTGGACTGTGGGAGGAAACTGGAGCACCCAGAGCATGCAGACACGGGGAGAACATGCAAACTCCATGCAGGGAGGACCCGGGAAGCGAACCCGGGTCTCCCAACTGCGAGGCAGGAGCACTACCCACTGTGCCACCCCATTTAAATAAAGATCTCTAATAATAACAGTAAAAAAATAACAGCTGACTAATTTTCATGTGAGGTGCAGACATTCAGTTGTGCTATCAAACATGCTGTAAGTTTTTACTGGTATGGGGATTCCTACTTTGTCGATTATAATGACAATCTTGGTGATCACGATCCTAAAAACACATTAGAGACAAAAATGAAACTCAAAGATCCACAGCACCTGAGAACATAGCATGTGCCAGGTAACAATGGTTGGGGCAGGCAGCTCTCATTGTAATGATTTTGACTGAGGAGAAAACAATGTAATGTGTAGGATGGTGTGTCTTCATGTGGAAAATGCTCATCATGTTATATTTCTGAAAAATGCACTACTCCGCTGCAGTGATGAAAACAAGAAGCATAAACAGAATTATTTTTACTGATGTGCTGTCGGTTACCTGCATTACAGAGTTGTGAGAAAAACAGATAAACATGGATGTGTGAATGAGTCTTTTGGTACCAACATTCCATGTTTGGTACCTCACAAAACCTTCTACAACCTCCCAAAACAGCGAGTTTTGCATTTCACAATTGTGAAAATGCCAGCAACATGTATTTTAGTCTTAGTTTCACAGACAAGTGAAATGAAAGCTCCCTGTTTCACTCATCACTATACAGTATTAAGGGTGATAGAAATGTGGAACTACTTCTTTTTGTCTACAGATGTACTAAAAGAAAAGTTAAAAGTCCTATTGTTAAAAACTATTCTGAAAAGTTCAGTGTTTCCAAAAACTTGCTTAAGTAAAAGAATAAATGTAATTTTTTTTATATCTCAGAGAAGATGGGAAAGTTCTTCAGTTTTATTAGTACATTGTCTCTTTACCTGAGTAGCCTATAAAATAATATTTTTTAGAACACATACTTTATTTGTTCTTTACATTGTGTCTTAAGAAATCTGTTTTTGATTATCAAAAATAAATCTGAGCCAATATACACTTTTCAAAGTTAGTAAAGGTTAGAAGTGATTTATCAAGGCTCCACTTCACTTGAGGTGGAACATAGTCTGGGAAACAAATCGTTTAATACTAACAGGGTAGTCCTTTGTAATTCCAATGCCATGGTATTCAATCTTCTCTTCTTCATCTTTCGGCTGCTCCCGTTAGTGGTTGCCACAGTGGATCATCTTCTTCCGTATCTTTCTATCCTCTGCATCTTGTTCTTTTACACCCATCACCTGCATGTCCTCTCCCACCACATCCATAAACCTTCACTTAGGCCTTCCTCTTTTTCTCTTCCCTGGCAGCTCTGTCCTTAGCAACCTTCTCCCAATATACTCAGCATCTCTCCTCTGCACATGTCCAAACCAACACAATCTCGCCTCTCTGACTTTGTACCCCAATCGCCCAACTTGAGCTGACCCTCTAATGTACTCATTTCTAATCCTATCCATCCTCGTCACACCCAGGGCAAAAGCTTAACATCTTTAACTCTGCCACCTCCAGCTCGGTCTCCTGCTTTCCGGTCAGTGTCACCGTCTCCAACCCATATAACATAGCTGGTCTCACTTCCATCCTGTAGACCTTCCCTTTCACTCTGGCTGATTCTGTCTGTCACAAATTACTCCTGACACTCTTCACCCATTCCACCCTGCCTGCACTCTCTTTTTCATCTCTCTTCCACAATCATCGTTACTCTGTACTGTATTTAAACTCACCCACCTTCGCCAATTCTACTCCTTGCATCCTCACCAATCCACTGACCTCCCTCTCATTTACACACATGTATTCTGTCTTGTTCCTACTGACCTTCATTCCTCTCCTCTCTAGAGCATATCTCCACTTCTCCAGGGTCTCCTCAACCTGCTCCCTACTATCGCTACAGATCACAATGTCATCAGCAAACATCATAGTCCACGGGGACTCCTGTCTAATCTCGTCTGTCAACCTGTCCATCACCATTGCAAATAAGAAAGGGCTCAGAGCTGATCCCTAATGTAATCCCACCTCCACCTTGAATGCATCTGTCACTCCTACCGCAGACCTCACCACAGTCACACTTCCCTCGTACATATCTTGTACAACTCTTACGTACATATCCTGTACAACTCTTATGTACTTTTCTGCCATTCCCAACTTCTTCATACAATACCACAGCTCCTCTCGAGGCACCCTGTCATATGCTTTCTCCAGGTCTACAAAGACGCAAAGCAACTCCTTCTGGCCTTCTCTATACTTCTCCATCAACATCCTTAGAGCAAATATTGCATCTGTGGTGCTCTTTCCTGGCATGAAACCTTAGTACTGCTCACTAATCTTAACCTCACTTCTTAACCTACCTTCCACTACTCTTTCCCATAACTTCATGCTGTATTCAATACCATGGTATTGAATATTGTAGCAAAATGTATTTATTATATCCATCCATCCTTATTGGATTTAATTAAACATATTAATGTTTAAAATGTACAAAAATAAAGCTTCTCGTTGAAAGTCCTTAAAATTGTAGCTGTGATACATTTACCTTGCAATCCAACAACAACTGACAGACATAAAATGCAACCTTCAAGCTTTGTGATTTCTACATATATTACATTATGAACTTACTTTATCAGCTGGACAGTCAAATGTTCTATACTCTCCCAAAGACATGATGTTAACTAGCATTACCTGTGGAGAGGATGCAGTATTTTAGGCCTTTCAGTACTGTACTAGTCTAAAAATGATCATTTTCTTCACAACAACAGTGGTTTAGTCAGCACATTTCCATATCTCATGATTATTGTGATTAATAAATGCTTAGCAGGCAGCTTTCTGTTTCACTTGGCAATACTAAAATGTACTGCTATGGACATGGGGTTTTGATGCTGGTTTTGATGCTGCCTGCAGGTTCCCACAGCTGGATCATCCAGTTTTAACATTTGCATTCAGCAGCTTCATCAATGCCGTGGCAGAGCATATGTTAGGCAACTGGTCAGCTGAGTTCTAACTATTGGTTCAGTCAAATGCAATGGGATAGTTGGGAAATATGAAGTTCCCTTTGGGACAATTTGAAGATAACTGTGTTTCCTAACATAACTGTGTTTGATAACCTCAAACCTTATTCATTTAAATAAAATAAAAATAATAATCACACAACATCCTCTGTTCACAGAAAATGTAAAACCTGATTAGAACGTGTGGTACCCGGATGGGGGTGGTACCCAGCCGGGACGCCCGAGAAGACCGGAGGAGGGCTTGTGCCTCCTCCAGACCTCGAGGGGGCGACCGCCCTGGGGGCCACGGCTACAGAGCTGGGAAACTCGACCCTGTAGGGGCCTGTGGTCACCGCCAGGGGGCACCCCAATACCAGTAGGACCCTGGACCTCAGCACTTCTGCCACACCCGGAAGTGCTGGGGGGAAGAAAAGAGGGGACACCCAGAGTGCTTCCAGGGATACAGCCGGCACTTCCGCCACACTGGGGCGTGTTGGTGGGAGATTGCCGGGGACACACCTGGAGCACATCCGGGTGCTTATTTAAAGGGACCACCTCCCTTCAGAGGATGACTTGAGTCGGGTTGAAGAAGGACGAGGTCTCTGGAGGAGAGAAGGAGGCAGTCTGAAGAGAGAGAGAGAGAAGGCATTGTTTATTGGCCTGGATTGTGGGGTATTGGGGCTTGTGTGAGTAAATTGTAATAAGGAAACCCTAAATAAACGTGTGTGGGTCTGCCTGTCTGTGTCCGGGTCATATTCCACAATGGCGCCCAACGTGGGGCCCTCCGTCTGTTCCAAGATGGGGACCCCAAAACAAATATTTTGTGGACGGCCCGGAGCAGCAGGTACCCCCGCACACTTTCCGAGGGTGTGGAGTGCTCATGGCCCCGAGAAAATGAAAAAAACCCCAGACCGCCACCGGAAAGTGGTCGGATTCCTACCTGGTGCGGCAAAGCGACGGGTATTGCAAGGGTGCAGTGGGCTCCTATGAATGTGCTGCCAATGAAGGCGTCCGGGACAGCGTGGTGTATAAGAAGACCATGCCGAGACAGGTGCCTCGGTCAGACGGGATCCGGGAACAACATTCCCTCCGTGCCGGCAGCCAGCCCAGGAGGGCTGAGCTTGTTTTGTGTTTAGCAGGCAGGGGTTGCCCGGGTCCACACAGATCGCAGACGCACGCCGAACCGCGGCGCTTTGTGGACGCGGCAGCGGTAGGGAGAGCTACCATGAAGAAGATGCTGCAACTCGAAGAGCCAGCATGTCGTTGCACCAGGAGGAGGAGAGCCAAGATGGCCGCGGACCGGTTGTCCCTCCCTGAGACAGTCACAGGGTTGGACAGTGTGTCTTGTGTGCCCGCCAATGAATGTATAGAGGCGGGACCAAGGACTGTCTGTCTCGTGCCAGGGAGAGACCTGATTGGGCTAGAGGAGCCTCACAGGAAGCAGTAAGCGAACATGACTGACACTCAGGTAAGTCAATCGTTGGCTGACTTTCTGTGCTTGTCATTAATGCAGGTGCTGAGTACCCTGTCGCTACCCGATCTGCGTGCCTACCCGATTTGCGCGCGCATGCGCACAAAGACAATTAGAGCCGTGTGCGCGCACGCGCAGAACATTACTATTACAACCCTGCCCGATCTGCGTTTTTCTACTTCGCGATACGAGTCCCCATCCGATTTGTCTCACGCACGCGCTCTCTGCTTAATTAAAAATCATTTCACGACACTGCCCGATTTGTTCTGCACATGTCTAATGTTTTACGACACACGTCACTCGTCAGGTTTGAATTGTGCTTGCGAGTCATTTTTGTGTTGACGTTTATCTCCGTCTGTAAGTGGACTTCTTACTGGAAAAGATTGTAACTTTTGAATTTTATAACGTCTTGGAAGAATATGTGTCGCCTGAATATTTTAACTCCATTCAAATGAAGAGGGAGCGAAATGAAATGCGACGTATGTCTGAACTTTATAATGGATACGTATAGATTTTTGTAAGTACAGTAATCCCTCGCTATATCGCGCTTCGCCTTTCGCGGCTTCACTCCATCGCGGATTTTATATGTAAGCATATTTAAATATATATCGCGGATTTTTCGCTGCTTCGCGGGTTTCTGCGGACAATGGGTCTTTTAATTTCTGGTACATGCTTCCTCAGTTGGTTTGCCCAGTTGATTTCATACAAGGGACGCTATTGGCAGATGGCTGAGAAGCTACCCAGCTTACTTTTCTCTTTCTTTTGCGCTGACTTTCTCTGATCCTGACGTAGGGGGATTGAGCAGGGGGGCTGTTCGCACACCTAGACGATACGGACGCTCGTCTAAAAATGCTGAAAGATTATCTTCACGTTGTGATCTTTTGTGCAGCTGCTTCCTGAAACGACATGCTGCACGGAGCTTCGCATACTTAAAAGCTCAAAGGGCACGTATTGATTTTTGATTGAAAAACAAACTCTGTCTCACTTTGTCTGCTCCTGACGGAGGGGGGTGTGAGCTGCCGCCTTCAACAGCTTTGTGCCGCGGTGCTTCACATACTTAAAAGAAAAACAGCCCTATTGATCTGTTTGCTTTTCTGTCTATCTCTGTGACAGCCACTGCTCCTGATGCGCACTCCTTTGAAGAGGAAGATATGTTTGCATTCTTTTAATTGTGAGACGGAACTGTCATCTCTGTCTTGTCATGGAGCACAGTTTAAACTTTTGAAAAAGAGACAAATGTTTGTTTGCAGTGTTTGAATAACGTTCATGTCTCTCTACAACCTCCTGTGTTTCTGCGCAAATCTGTGACCCAAGCATGACAATATAAAAATAACCATATAAACATATGGTTTCTACTTCGCGGATTTTCTTATTTCGCGGGTGGCTCTGGAACGCAACCCCCGCGATGGAGGAGGGATTACTGTACATCGTATTGATGAAAAAGGCAATAAGGATTTTCCTTTTTAGTTGCAATATGACATTTGTAATCTCGTGGTTTAAATGTGAAAGTCGCAGCATTTTCCATATTTGGGTTAATGGATGCATTTCATTTATTTTGTAACACCCTATTAGCATTTGATGGTGTGTTTCTTTTAACATTTGTTCGGATTTTTCAACTTAAAGAGTGAACGGCATGCTAATAATTAAGCAAAACAATGTAATCGAGGTGTCGAATTAGGAACAGAATTAGGAGTGCACGACTGACACTCAACCGGTGTAAAGTGTGCCCTCCAAAGCCATCAGTATTTTTTATTATGTTGATATCAGATTACATCAATACAATAGTTTTTCCATAATAAAGTTAACAAAATATAATGATGAAGGCTAAATTACATACAAGAGTAGCTACAGCTAAGTTATTACAAGAAAGCAAGACACAGATAATAGCATTACAAATTGTTAATGAAGCAGATCAGAATCTTACACGTTTTAATTATTTTAGTGCGTTTTCCGTTTTTGAAAGCTATTTCTAGCTTATTAATGTCCATACAGAAAGATGTAACAGAGGGTCTAACGTTCTGAACTTTACACTTATGAATATGAAATTCATGAAGCAAGGAAACCACAGTTACTGCATTTTCTAACATTTTGTCTTCAAAATTGTATACAGAAGAAAAACAATACTTAAACAGTAAGATATTGGTTTGTCATTCAAGAAAGTAACAGAAATAAATCTTTATAAAACATTTTGGAATAGGAGCAGGAGTAAAAGAAATGTGAGAGGGGATTTGTCTTCATTTTTACATAAACTACATTCTGGCAATATATTAATGTCATACTTATGAATTAATTTGTTAGTTGGGTACTATTTATTCATGATTTTGAAATGGATTTCTTTAACCTTGTTTGGCAGAAAAAATTCTATGGCAGAAAACAGGCAATTTTAAAATTTTTATCCAAAGCAATCAGAGAAGTGTGGTGTGCGTCTGATGTGGCACAATGACAAACTGGGCACCTGCTGTTGTCATTTGTCATTGGCTTATCATTTAAACTGTTGGTTTAGGATGAGTACACACACACACACACACACGCACACCCACACACACACGCGCACATGCACACACACACACGCACACACACACGCACACACACACACACACACGCACGCACACACACACACACACACACACACACACAAACATTTAACTGAATATAATGGAGAAGGCTTGGTCCTTAGAAGTAACATCTTTCTTATTGCTGCAGTTAGAAGTACAATGCCCCTTCATTGTATTTTTTTTCTGAACCCTACAGGATGCCCAGTGGTAACCAGCCTTCCATGTAGCTGAACAGATGCCATATATAGCGTACCAGAAGAGAGGGAGGAATCGAGGGGAGAATGCCAGTTCCTCCGACAAGGGAGGACATGAGGCAGGACACTCACGTCCAGAGAAAGGCCGTCCTCTGCGGAGGCAGAGAGAAACCCCGGAGTCAGCGGGGAAAACTACAGTGAGAGCGGACCCGTCGGGTCCAAGCAGGCGGGCACGGAACCCACGGAGGAGGTGCTGAAAGGGCAAGTCGCAGGGTGCCAGATTGGACCCTGGACGCGCAGTAGGACCTGCTTCATTAGGGACCTGCCCTCACAGGATGGGACGCTTCACTGGAGGATTCTTCGCTGGCAATGGGGCGCTGCCACTGCTGGCGGAGGCTACGGAGGTGCGAGCGGCTCAGACCAAAGGGGCACAAAAACCTCGGAGGGGGTGCCGAAGTGGAAAGTCCCAGGGTGCTGGCTTGGACCCTGGACATGTAGTAGGACCCACTTCGGGGAGGAGTTGCCCTCGCGGGACGTGTCGCTCCGACCGACGTGTCTTCGCTGGTGGTGGGGCACTGTGGTACCCGGATGGGGGTGGTACCCAGCCAGGACGCCCGAGAAGACCGGAGGAGGGCTTGTGCCTCCTCCAGACCTCGAGGGGGCGACCGCCCTGGGGGCCACGGGTACAGAGCTGGGAAGCTCGACCCTTTAGGGGCCCATGGTCACCGCCAGGGGGCACCCCAATACCAGTAGGACCCTGGACCTCAGCACTTCTGCCACACCCGGAAGTGCTGGGGGGAAGAAAAGAGGGGACACCCGGAGTGCTTCCAGGGATACAGCCAGCACTTCCGCCATAATGGGGCGTGTTGGTGGGAGATTGCTGGGGACACACCTGGAAAACATCCGGGTGCTTATTTAAAGGGACCACCTCCCTTCAGAGGATGACTTGAGTCGGGTGGAAGAAGGACGAGGTCTCTGGAGGAGAGAAGGAGGCGGTCTGAAGAGAGAGAGAGAAGGCATTGTTTATTTGTCCTGGATTGTGGGGTATTCTGGCATGTGTGAGTAAATTGTAATATGGAAACCCTAAATAAATGTGTGTGGGGTAATTTAAACGTGTCTGCCTGTCTGTGTCCGGGTCATATTCCAAACACGTTAGAAAGTCATAGTTTGTAGTTTGTTTCACAAAAGCCCAAAGAAATGTGACTGAATGCACTTATCCGAGAAGATGGGCAGACATGCAGAACACGATGTAGCCATCTGATTGGTGTATGACCAAATTTGCACTTCCCTTTTGCTGCCATATAAATGAAGAAGATTAAAACACAAAGACATCCAATGTTGGTGCTTCTGAAGATATGAAAGGTGTTTATGAATAAAGGTGTCCACTAGGTCTTCTTTGCCTCCTGGTCAAAAGACTTATAGCCTTCATCCTACCTCCTCTTCCAAGCCTTTCAAGGCTGTTTTCACTTACAGAAAAATCAGTAAAGAATTAAACATCCAACAACTGGAATTATGGTCATTTGCCATTTACTTTTGACAGCCTTCATGTGTAAAGCAAGAAGAAATTTGTACACCACCTTCACCAATAACCACAGAAAACTACAGCTAAGACATGTAATAATAATAATAATAATAATAATAATAATAATAATAATAATAATAATACATTTTATTTAATAGGCACCTTTCTTATGTAGTAATATTACAGCAAACATGCCAATTACAAACAGAAGCAGCAGTTCCATAAAAATGAATTTAAAAAAATGTTTGCAATAAAATACAGGATTTTCAAATGAAAAACAGCAGGATATTTTGCTGTTTCCCCAAGATAGAATGATTTTCTCCTTGTCTGAAACAACAGCTAAGAACTTTACAGCAGGGACCATGAACTTTTGTGAGATACAATTGTTTCACTAATACAATAGAATAGTAACATCAGGATACATAACATTTTAGAAATACTGTCTTTCAGTCTTTCAATTTAACAACTTTGTTGATACACAAAGCGCAGGTGAAGAGGACTATTGTAGGTAGATGACAGTGATCTGGCTCAGCATTGTCCTAGGTCACATAAAGAGCCACAGTGACAAGAACATTACGTGTTACACAAGAGTGAATGGAGGATCACAGTCAAGGAGTGGAAAAAGTATAATTACTTGGTGGGCACTGAAATCCCTCACTTGTTATGTGTCTGCAAGTAAGCTACTTTACATGAGTATTATGGAGTAAAGGCTGCTTTTATTTAGATGTCCAGCTCCTTGGGAAAAAAGAACAATTGCTAAGACATGGAAAGGAGTCTGGGACTGCCAAAGAGAGCTTTTAAAAATGACCAAAGGACTTTCAAAGAGCATTCCTCATTAAAGAAATAGTACAGAATATAGCTACAGAAGCAATCCCAGAAGCTACTGAAGTGTGGTCTGGGAGAAAAGCTTGATTGTACAGTGTCCATTTTAGGACATCCTCCTCCCTCCGAAAAAACTCCATCCTTCCTACTACCTTCGACAAAATATTCCTCCTCCCTGCGAGGAATCCCCAGTCACCCCTCCTCCCTCCTCCCTCCTCTCTCCTCCCTCCTCCCTCCTCCATCCGCTCTCAGTTCTCCGCTGTCCGTTTTCCGCCATCCACCCTCCTATCTCCGTCATCCGCCTTCAGCTCTCCCTCAAACCCCACACTCCCCCCCGCCCCCTCATCGACATTTTCGTTAATGAAGTGACGTAATACTTCAGCTCCACCATCTTCACAAGTTCATTAACCAAATTATTTGTCAATTATATTTCACAGTAAGAATTTACAGCACGACTCAAACGTGGGAACGAAAGTAAATGACGTTAATTGTTGAGTGTCTTTTAATATTGTTTAAGCATACATATTAACACATGTGCAATTAAACGTGTGCATTTACGGTGTGATTTTTCAGGCTTAAAAGCTCGCCTTTTATTAAAAAGGTAAATGCAAACTTTTTTCATTCTGAAGGGCACAAACCACGCAAAAATGTCGGTACACCAGATAAATAAGCGCAACATATTATCAGTTGTATTGTATGCTTACAATACATATAGAAATGTGTTAATCGTTAACTAATAGTATGGGATGGTGTTTTTCAACTCAGCTACAGATGCAGATGGAAACCAGAACTGCTTTGAAAAATACGAACGCCTTAGGACCGATCTGGAATAAGGTAGCACAGCGCCTTGATTTAAACGATTCCATGTCTTGGTGGGTTTGCGTTGCTTGTTGTCAATATCTTTACACCTGTTTTTAAGGCTTATTGACTGAAAGGGGCTTTCGTGAAAAAAGTTAGGGCTTTGCTACAGGATACACCCTCCACAAGTTAAGGAAGTTAAAAATAAAGGTATATATTTCTGTTTTATTTAAACCTTTTAAGTTTGTATGCGGGCGGCATGGTTAATGAACTTGTGAAGAAGGTGGAGCTGAAGTATTACGTCACTTCATTAACGAAAATGTCGATGAGGGGGCGGGGGGGAGTGTGGGGTTTGATGGAGAGCTGAAGGCGGATGATGGAGATAGGAGGGTGGATGGCGGAAAACGGACAGCGGAGAACTGAGAGCGGATGGAGGAGGGAGGAGGGAGGAGAGAGGAGGGAGGAGGGGTGACTGGGGATTCCTCGCAGGGAGGAGGAATATTTTGTCGAAGGTAGTAGGAAGGATGGAGTTTTTTCGGAGGGAGGAGGATGTCCTAAAATGGACACTGTATGATTGGTTACAGAGAGGCCACGGTTTTCAGAGAGGGGTGCAGGTGTCTCGCAGTGATATGGTGCTGGCTGAGCAGGCAGCCTTCGTAGTGGGTAAAGAGCAGCAATCCTATATAATTTGGCCTAAAAAGAGACTACTCATTTACTGTTACTTTAAATATTATTCTCTGTGTTGATTTTGATTCCCTTGATTCCCTGTGTTTTGATTTTGGGCCTCCTTTACATTATTCTAGGTTTGGGATTGTCTACCTTTTACAGTGTCAAAGGTTGTTCTGATAAATTTTATTAAATTTTATATATCACTAACTTCATTCCAGTGGTATAGTGCCATAGTTCTGTGGGCAGATCCCACTCCAAGCACTGTCTGTGTAGAACTTGCATATTCTCCCCATGTCTCGTGGATATTTCTTTGGGTACTCCTCTTTTCATTCCACATCACAAGGGCATAAAGTTTGCATTAACTGATGACTCTAAACTGGCCTTGTGTGGTGCGTCCTGCAATTACCAAGTGTCTCACCCAGGGATGGTTCCTACATTATACCCTGGTTGCTTAGATAGGCTCCAACACCTCAATACCCTGTACAAGACTGTGGAGAATTGATAGTTCATAGATGCATTCTGTAATGATTACCACCACTGGACACCATACAAATAAAAGTGACAATTCTACTTCATATATTGTTTTACAAATGAAGCATGATCAGGTGAGGTGAGTTAGTGAGTTAGAGATGCAGACTGAATGTATAGCTTTAACCCAACATCTCTGCCCATACTGTCTTTTTAAAGTGCACTGATACTTGAAAAGGTTTACAGTTAAACACATAAACACACATGTGCAACTATTATCAGCACCATTGGTGTTAAGCATTATTTTTTAGAGTAGATCTACTTTTATCTGGAGACCTTGTAGAGAATCTTATAATACGACAAGAAGGGCAATCAGTTCAGCATTCCAAGACAAAGGAAGAACTGTATTGATGTATTTTGTCTGCCTGACGTAAGTCCTGACTCAATATCACAGTGCAAAAATCTGAAAGAAAATGTAATTTTCTACATCATTTAAAAAACAAGTATTAAAGAGCAAAGATATAAAAGGCTGTGTTCTTACTCATTGTCCCACCCCAGCATAGTTACATTGCTTGTGCCCTTTGAAACAGAGTACTAAATATCAGTATTGAATACCGTGTGCAGTTTTGGTCTCCAGGCTACAAAAAGGACTAGAAAAGGTCCAGAGAAGAGCGACTAGGCTGATTCCAGGGCTACAGGGGTTGAATTATGAGGAAAGATTAAAAGAGCTGAGCCTTTACAGTTTAAGCAAAAGAAGATTAAGAGGTGACATGACTGAAGTGTTTAAAATTATGAAGGGAATTAGTACAGTGGATTGAGACTGTTATTTTAAAATGAGTTCATCAAGAACACGAGGACACAATTGGAAACTTGTTAAGGGTAAATTTCGCACAAACATTAGGAAGTTTTTCTTTACACAAAGAATGATAGACACTTGGAATAAGCTACCAAGTAGTGTGATAGACAGTAAGACGTTGGGGACTTTCAAAACTGGACTTGATGTTTTTTTGGAAGAAATAAGTGGATAGGACTGGCGAGCTTTGTTGGGCTGAATGGCCTGTTCTCGTCTAGAGTGTTCTAATGTTCTAATGTTCTAGTACAGGGGTCCCCAACCACCGGTCCGCGACCCACTACCGGGCCACAGCCATCTGACAGCCGGGCCGCGAGCAGAACTGCCGGCAACGGAGACTCACTCAGACTTTTCAGAACGCTTGGCGGGTGGGGCTTTGCAACGGTGCAGAGAGAGGAGAGGGACCGAGGTGAGAGAGTATTACAACAAAGTATTGTTACGGTCCCGACAGTTTCCCCATATGACACGAGTCTATAGAAATCGCGTTACTACGAAGTACATTCAGCAGATGCTTTCATTACAACGAAGTGACCTTGAAATGCCTGAATGAATCATCCACAGAGCAGTTAGATCTGTGGTCGCAGCTCAGTTGTGTACGTTTGCACAACGATCCCCAAACAGAAACATTGTAAAAAAAATTCTTTCTTCGAACTTTCCTCGTACTGTTTTTTCTTTTGCTGTTTTTGTTTTCTGTGGTTTTCAGTGATACCTTTTGCTTATTGCTTGTCAACATTTGAAAAACATCCATTGGAATTTAACTCATTGTCACCCTCCTATAGAAACGGCAGACACGAAAAAAACGATAACAGTGTTAATGTTTGTGATGTGCAATCTGTTGGAATGGCAAATGCAAAGCATATGTCTTTGTTATATGCAAAAAAGAAGAAAAATCTCAGGTTGCAAACGTATGCGAACTGCTTAATAACTTAATAATAATAGAAATGTTATGTAAATTGTGTATAAAACTGCCCCCCCCTCTCACTACCCCCCCCCCCCCCCCCCCCCCGACCGGTCCGTGGAAAAATTTGCATCTAATAAAGTGGTCCTTGCTGTCAAAAAGGTTGGAGACCACTGTTCTAGTAGATAAGAAAAGGCCCAGATCACAACAATATTAGAGGAGTATTTAGATTGCAGAATCAGAGATGCTAGAAATCAGAAGCAAATTAAATACCACTGTTTTCCACTTCACTACCCACTATGAAGAGAAGCAATCGATTTCCTAAAGCATTTAATCTATAACAAAGTCACAAGATAAAGAAATCTATGCTGGCTGCATTAGACATAAGGCACAAACCCATCCTGATGGACTGCTAGTATGTATATCACAGGGCACATTCTCACAAATGCACACATACAAACTGTCTCCTGGAAAAAGTAAAAGACATTAATAAACTGTAATAGGGACATGAGAGAAATTTTAGCAATCAAAGAAACAACTGTAGGGACCTAGGAAACGGTTCAAAATGCATACCAAGAGAAGCCAGAGTGGGAATCAAATCAGAGTCTCTGACTTATTAGCAAGATAGCTAACCTTCTGTCATCGTAATTTAAATTATATACATTCAATTATGTATGTATTTTAATTCCCTCTATACGACCACATATTTAAATACGTAAATATGTAATGTCAAGACTATCTGTACTCTCATCATTTTATTTTTGTGCTTTCTTTTGCTGTCTAGGGTTCATTGAGAATAGATTCTATAAATAACTGAAAATTTGGCTATCATGGTCTAAATTAAAACAAGAAAGTAAAACCTCAGTTAACATTACTCAGTCAGTTTCCATGTTGATTGTAAAATTCTCTTAGTTGCAGTTTATTTTTTTTAGGACACAAGACAAAAATGTTTTTGAAAGGAGGATATAGAGTATTCCTTTATCATTCTTCAACAGCTAATAATTCAAACAGACTTCCACTTCTCAGACTCTTCAAATTTATAAATAGCCCAAGTGGAAGAGAGGACTAGACACTGTGTACTGAGACATTTCATTTCAAATATATACTGTAGGTAGTGGCTGCTGCTCTTTCACTGTCACTTCTGATTCATTGTATCTCTCAATTTTAAAATGTCTTCTATTTACATTGGTAATACCAAAACCCTAGGATTTACTTGAATCAAAAAATGGCCCTGGACTTTTGTTCATACTGACCTGCCACAATCAACTGGACACCTACCATCCTTGTACCCTATGTCCCCCTCATCCAACCCATCATGAATGTGCACTCCCTAATAATTTGTAAATGAATTAGTATATTATAGCAATTCTCAGTTACAGTTCACTGTAGTCACAGGTTTTTGTACCAAGCAATTTATTATAATTGGACGTCTGCCTTTATTAAGAAAGCAATTGTTTCCACGTTCTTTGTATCAGTCCAGAAATTACAAACTGGATTTGCTAATAACTGTTCATTCAATGAAGCAAGAATTTATGTGTATTGGAAAGAGAAAATTTCATTTTTATCATATCTTGTTCTTTTTTAAAGTCTTGGTTATTTAAGCCAATGCACAATAATAACTAATAAGCACAAAAGGAGGTATGACATTAAAATAGCCGCTATCCTTGAGCATTTAGCATTTATCCTAATGCTATTTCTGCTCATCATTATTTTAAGTATTTGGGCACAATTAAGACAGAAAATTTCACAGAAAACATCAACTAGAAAGAAAATGACAGTTAAGGTATATAAAGATATGGCAAAAATGGTAATACTTAATTTGCTGTAAATGTAAATCTTACAGTAACACACTTCTTTGAATACAGAATGAGTGAAGGAAAAAAGCTCACTTGATTAATTAAAGGTAAAAATTAAAAAGATAATAAACAGTCTTTTTCTCAGAAACACTTTATTCTTAAAGTTGCAGAAACAGTTTTAGAGTTTTTCAACAACAGGTAAAATAAAAATTAAACTTAACAAAACTCAAGTCCATTTCAGCCTTCAGCCACTGCAGGGTCTTACACTAAAACAATAAACACTTCTAATGACTTTTATTATTGTGAAATATGAGGAAGTGTGTTTTCCTTGTAAGTAAACCATATCACTCTGTTTTCTCTATTATTTCTCACTGGGTTGTTACTTTTATACATTGAACTATTTACAGATATATAAAAGGACAACAACTGCCAGGCCGAATAAATGACAAAAAAGCTGACCACTTATACTCTACATTCAGATCCCACTGCATTCCCTTGCACTGAAAAAGTTTAAAGAAATCAGTATTTATCTTACACTTTGCTGCCTCCTATTGGTGTGATTTATTTTTTTTATTGTTTCCTCAGCTTCTGGTTTTTGACGGCATGTTTTCTGTCTTTGCTTTCATTAATGTCTCGTACATTTCTGTTTCTTGCTTTGCTGACAGGTTAGGGTGATGGGGGATGGCCCAAGGGTTAAAAGGTTCATGTGATTGGATAGAATCACTGAAGTTGCATTATGGGCCACTCACATCATTTCTTTCTCTCTTTTTCTCTCACTCTCTCGTTCACTTGTTTGGTCACTTGCTCTATCTCACAGCTTGTGTCCAGATAGCACAGCTCATGAGGAATTGTCTTGGTAGTCCCAATGGCCAGTCCATTCCTGCTAAAACCCAAACTCTACTCCAGATAAACACTGCACTATAGCTCTTTATCAGTAACACCTTAAACTCAGGATAACTTAAAGCTATCAAGGAAAATGCTGGGACTCCTCAAAAGCAACATCTTCCCATGTTAAACATAGATAGATAGATAGATAGATAGATAGATAGATAGATAGATAGATAGATAGATAGATAGATAGATAGATAGATAGATAGATAGATAGATAGATAGATAGATAGATAGATAGATAGATAGATAGATAGATAGATAGATAGATAGATAGATAGATAGATAGATAGATAGATAGATAGATACTTTATTAATCCCAAGGGGAAATTCACATACTCCAGCAGCAGCATACTGATAAAGAAAATATTAAATTAAAGAGTGATAACAATGCAGGTATACAGACAGACAATATCTTTGTATAATGTTAACGTTTACCCCCCCGGGTGGAATTGAAGAGTCGCATAGTGTGGGGGAGGAACGATCTCCTCAGTCTGCCAGTGGAGCAGGACAGTGACAGCAGTCTGTTGCTGAAGCTGCTCCTCTGTCTGGAGATGATACTGTTTAGTGGATGCAGTGGATTCTCCATGATTGACAGGAGCCTGCTCAGTGCCCGTCACTCTGCCACAGATGTCAAACTGTCCAGCTCCATGCCTACAATAGAGCCTGCCTTCCTCACCAGTTTGTCCAGGCGTGAGGCGTCCTTCTTCTTTATGCTGCCTCCCCAGCACACCACTGCGTAGAAGAGGGCACTCACCACAACCGTCTGATAGAACATCTGCAGCATCTTATTGCAGACGTTGAAGGACGCCAGCCTTCTAAGGAAGTATAGTCAGCTCTGTCCACAGAGCATCAGTATTGGCAGTCCAGTCCAATTTATCATTCAGCTGCACTCCCAGATATTTATAGGTCTGCACCATCTGCACACAGTCACCTTTGATGATCACGGGGTCCATGAGGGGCCTGGATCTCCTAAAATCCACCACCAGCTCCTTGGTTTTGCTGGTGTTCAGGTGTAGGTGGTTTGAGTCGCACCATTTAACAAAGTCCTTGATTAGGTCCCTATACTCCTCCTCCTGCCCACTCCTGATGCAGCCCACGATAGCAGTGTCGTCAGCGAACTTTTGCACGTGGCAGGACTCCGAGATGTATTGGAAGTCCGATGTATATTGGCTGAACAGGACTGGAGAAAGTATAGTCCCCTGCGGTGCTCCTGTGTTGCTGACCACAATGTCAGACTTGCAATTCCCGAGATGCACATACTGAGGTCTGTCTGTAAGATAGTCCACAATCCATGCCACCACGTATGAATCTACTCTCATCTCTGTCAGCTTGTCCCTAAGGAGCAGAGGTTGGATGGTGTTGAAAGCGCTAGAGAAGTACAGAAACATAATTTTTACAGCACCACTGCCTCTGTCCAAGTGGGAGAGGGATTGGTGTAGCATGTAGATGATGGCATCCTCCGCTCCCACCTTCTCCTGGTATGCAAACTGCAGAGGGTCGAAGGTGTGGCGGACCTGTGGCCTCAGGTGGTGAAGCAGCAGCCTCCCCATGGTCTTCATCACATGTGACGTCAGAGCGACAGGCCAGAAGTCATTTAGCCCACTAGGACGTGATACCTTTGGAACTGGGGTGATGCAAGATGTTTTCCAAAGCCTCTGGACTCTCCCCTGTTCCAGGTTCATGTTGAAGATGCGCTGTAGAGGACTCCCCAGCTCCAGCGCACAGGCCTTCAGCAGTCATAGCGATACTCCATCTGGACCCACTGCTTTGCTGGCATGAAGTCTCTTCAGCTCTCTACTTACCTGGGCTGCTGTAATTATGGGTGGGGGGAAACTCTCTCCTATGCTGGCATCAACACAAGGATGGGTGGATGGTGCAGTACTCTGAGTAAAGGGTTTAAATTTAAAGAATTATTATTTAAGAATTTAAGAATTAAATTCAAGAATTTAAAGGCCACACCACTGATATTATTATACTTATAAAGAAAGAAAAATTGAGAGCAAGAGTCCTGGATGTGCAGTGAACCATTAGGCTTCCAGAGGTTTTCTTTCCACTTACAAACAAAATAGATAGCAAATACAGTATGTTTAATTTGTACTATTTACCTCTGCTATATTGCATTTATCAATTAAAGTGCTGTTCAATTATTGTGATAAAATGTGATTTTTGTGTAGAAATCAATAATAATCAAGACATAGGTGGCATATATCATGTTGATATTGAATAAATATAAATGAGAGAGGATTTTCAGAGCTATTGACATTTATTGTTCTGAAATGAACAAACTGAAAAGACAAAGTTTACTTATACAGTAGTGTTACAGTATATTGAAATTATATAATTAGCCCTGTTGAACACAAATTAATTGCATCTACACACCACATGAAGGATAGAGTTTTAATGTGTGTGCATTGCCAAGTATGTCTTCCTGTCCTTTTTGGGTCCACAAGCACAGCAGCGTTTCCTCTTGCTGCCACTGACAGCAGCCCAGAATGATAAAAATGCTGGTTAGTTCTAGAAGTCTACTAACATATCTAGTACCTGCCAAATAGTATAAAATATACCTTGCATTATTTGGTAAGTACTTTATATCATGTCCGTGATCTGCTTCTCACAACTGAGATGGCGTGGTGGATGTCGGCAGACCAACCACAAGCGTTACCTGGTAGGTAACCACCCAAATATCAGATTGTGATCAGAACTATATATATTGTCGTGGACAGCCAGTGTCCTTGCCCGGCCAGGACGCCTCCATGCCGGAAGCAGACAGGGAAGGAGATGTGGCCAGAACATTAGCTGCCCCGGAACGTTAGGTGGCATGGGAGTTGGAGTTTGATACAGCCCTGTTGGGGTCTGTGGGTGCCGCTAGGGGATGCTGCAGCAGCCGCTGAGCCCTGGAGCACAGCACTTCCACAACACCCAGAAGTCCACCACCAAGCAGGGGAGAGTGGACACTGCACAGTGAGCCAGAGTCGGGAGGAGGGAAGAGGGAGACGAAGCTTAACAGGAGGAGTGGAGAAGAAGAGAAGGAAGAAAAAAAAGAAATACATGAAAAAGAATTGGGTGTTGAACTGTACTTGGGACTGTGTTTGACTTGTGGGGATGAGGAAGGCATTTCCCACAAGGAAAAGAAAAAATAAAAACCGTGTGTGTTTTGAACTTGGGCCTCCTGCGTCTGTCTGTGTTGGGTTAGGTGGCTGGCACGCCCCCTGTAGGTGCCACAAAATATAGTCAAGTAATATCACTCACACTCTGGAGTTGGTGGTCCTGTGGCTTCAACATCCTCTTCCTGAATCCCCTTCATAATTGATGTACTGGCAGGGGTCCTCCTCTGGACTTGAGATTTTACCAGTTTCTCAGCTCTTGAAGAAAGATTCATATCCTCTGCAGCTTTTCTGTGTTCCAATTTGATTTCAGTGCCATCCAGATGATACATGCATTGTAAGCAGAGACATCCAAGATATTGAAAAATATTACAAGTGGCCAGTACAGAGTTCTTCTTTGGCAGCTGTAGCCAACAACTTATCCAATTTAAATGTTCTTCCTTTTGTAACATTGTAATCCATAATGATTTGCAATTTTGGACTCGTCAGCTGTGGTGAGGGTGCTGGCTTATTTTTTTTATTTCTTCTTAATGTCCTACCATTGATTGCTTTCTCTTCAGGAATTTTTGTCCCAAATTGTGCAAAGTAAAATTATTGTCACATGTGATGCTGTGACCAGGGAGTCACTACATCATGTCTAGTACAATCCATATCCCAGTGTATACCTGCATAGTCCATGCATATGATGAAGCAGCATCAGAGGCATCCCAGATCTTGATTTCATATTTTCAGGTTTAGAACTGCAATGTATCAGTAAATGGTATGTAGCATATTTTGAAGGTAGAAAAATATTGATTTTACAGAACTGTAAAAAATAATGAAATGTATTGTTTAAGATATACAGGTAAGTTTCAGTAGAACATAAGGTAACTTTCCTTTTTTTTCAGAAAAGGTATTTTACTTTCACCATTTACAGTATTTTTGCCATTAAATTTACTGACATGGACCAGGGTTGTAGCAAAGTGAAAGGTGTTTCATACTGACCTGATTGTAGCTAGCTTGTCTCTCTGTTGTCAAGTTGGTCTGGGGTATTAGTTATCAAAGAACATAGAGTAAATGTGGAAATATTGTGAAAGTTTTTTTAGAGATATTGTTAAACAGAAAAGTCCTTGGTCGGTTTCTGCACTCCAAGGGGATTCAGGGGATACCCCATTGGATCTGAAATACCAGCAGATATGAAGCCCAAAGTATGCCTCCCCTCCAAATTAGTGTAGTCCAAAAAGATTTTCTGGGTGGTCTCTGGAATAAGATGTTTAAAAGAGGACCTAATGTCTTGCAAATGAGTAACTGCCATCCATATTTGCCCTGGTTGCATCTTTGTCACATTGGCAGCAAGGCATGGTCTCCCATTCCTTGGTCTAGAATATCATTCAGTTTCATAATTTTTTGATCTCCATATTTTTCATCCTGTCTGAGAGTCAACCCTATCCTATCCTCACTGTTAAGACTCCAAACTGATAGAAACATGATCCTCAATTGCTGAAATTTCTTCCACTTTAAACATGGGTGCTCCTTACAAATGGATTCTCTTTCTTCTAAAAATGATTTCTAAGGCCATCTGAGCAGAGATTTTCTTTGCCATTCTGGTTGGTTTTTGGATTGGAGCCATATATGCAAAGCTATTTATTTGTTGTGTCCTTCCTCAATTCATTTTTAAAAAGAAATTAGAAGGATTGGTCTGAAGGGATTAGGTATAATGTGTGAAAGGGAAAGGTAATGTAGGAGTTTGGATGGGTATGGAGGAGTTGATGGAGGTGTTCATGGTTGATAGCGATGTAAATGATTGATCTGACGGGATTAGGTTTTGGGTATTTGGAAAGAAAACCTCTTGTGATATAAGGTGCTTTATTGGCGCCAACCCGACACAGACTGACACCAGAGGCACGGGTAAAATACACAAAAGAATGTATTTTCTTCAGCCGTGTGACACGTCTTCCCCATGCCCCACTGGCCCTACACAGTCTCCAAAAACACCATCAAAGAAAAAACACCCAAAACACACTCTTCTTTTCCTCCAGTCCTCCCAGGGCAGCTTTGACCTCCTCCTTCTGACTCTGGCGACCAGAGTGGTGACTGTCAGCCTCTTTTATAGCTCACCCGGAAGTGCTGCAGGTGCTCGTTGACCTACTTCCGGCTGCACCTCCGGGTGTGGCTGCGTTCCCGCCCAGACGGGCTCGTAAGGCCGTGCAGCTCCCACTGGCGGTGGCCACGGAGCACAACAGTAATGAGATCTGGTGTTCCAAACTATTGGCCCTGATGCAACCCAGGGGTGCTGCCAACAAGTATTCTGGGGATCGTAGTGTGCATCCCATGACTGCTCCCCTGGAACCGGTGTCAAAGGGGCATCCTGACCGGGCATGGGTCTAAAGTGGTGTTATGGTTTTTAGACTGTTTCCACACTTGCATTTCTCTTGGGTCTACCATACCCACACGCCATCAATACAATATACTTGTGTTTTGGGGTGTCAATTTATTACTCAATAAAAATTCATCCCTTAACATGTTTTTCAACGAAAATGAGCCAAGGACATTATAAAATGATTATTTTAGCTTTGTTTGTTTTATTATAATGGAAAGTCAAAATCTAATATTCATTTCTAGATTTAAAATATTTTAAATTATTGTTTTCCTATATGTATGTGGATGTTTTTGCTTACTGTTGTTAGGACCATGTGATGCAAGGATGACCAGAAGTGTGAGGCTCGTGATATCAGTACTGCCACAGTACTGTGTGTCTCCTGGTCATTTGAGATTGCAGATAAATCACCATTAAGGCATTTTTTGCTTTGAGCTTTTTGCAATGATTTTAGTTTACTATAATTGTCTTGGTAAAAGATAGGATTGCCTTTGGGCAGTAAATTTTGGCTCATTTGCCTGACTAAGTCGCATCTTCCAGCCCCTTCCATTAAATGATTTGGCTCTTTCTTTTGGGGCATAATGGGGATCCATAGCCCATTCTGGCAGCATAAGACACAAAGCAGGAATCAACTCTAGATACGTCAGTCATTCACAGAGTCTATTCACACACTTAAATACACTGGTCCAAATAGGGCCAGTCTGGAACTGCCAAACAACCTGACATTTAATATTAAACATCTTTTAACTAGTGCACACTACCTACTTTATCCTGGCATATTCTGATATTATCATTACCTGTCCAGTAATATTTGTCATATTTTAGAACACATCTATGGCTACTGCTTTTCCACTTCACCAAAAATTTACTTACATGTATGTTAGAGCAGAGTTTCAAAAAACATATTCTAGCAGACAGTAAGTGAAGAAGTTTTCAATAAAGTTATCACTACTATTCATTTTTTTACATTAAATATATATTATACATATATTATATACTATTGTGTACTGTGATGTGAAACTAAAAGGAGAATGAAACCTCAAGCAAATAAAGCATTACTTTTTTGTTGGTGGATTTACTGAAGAAAACAAATGGTAGTAAATAATAAAAAAGCACAATAAACATTAGAAAATTAAAACAATTTACATAAAAACTCATAATCAATGTCTCCATGATGGGACAGTTAACTTTGTGAGCTGGAATGTTAAAGGCCTGAATCACGAATTAAAGAGAAAGAAAGTATGCTCTCACCTAACAGGCTTAAACGCTAAAATAGCATTTTTACAGGAGACTCACTTACTAAGCAAGGATCAGTCCAGACTACAAAAAGACTGGACTGGCCAAATGTTTCATTTTAGCTTTACAAAGAAAACTAGAGGTGTGGGAATTCTCATACACAGAACAGTCCCATTTGTAGCATCAGATGTAGTATCGGACCCTGAAGGGAGATATGTGATGGTCATGGGCAACTTATTTAACAGTAAAATGATTTTGATAAATGTTTATGCACCCAATGTCGATGATAAGGAATTCATGCAAAATCTATTTGCATCCATTCCCAATGTGAACACTCATAAAATTATATTGGCTGGGGACTTTAATTGTGTTTTAAATCCACTCTTAGATAGGACTCCCGTCACAGGGGGATGACATCGAACACTGCAAAGACAATTACACAGTTTGTAACCGACCACAACTTATCAGACCCCTGGAGGTTTCTTAACCCAAACTCAAGAACATATTCGTTCTACTCACCAGTACATCATAGCTACTCAAGAATTAATTATTTTTTTATAGATAATAATTTCTTCCCTATGATTAAATCATGCAAATACGACACAATTGTTATCTCCGACCATGCCCCTCTAGTTTTGGAGCTAAAATCATTAAGCCCCTCACACTCACCTCACAAATGGCGTCTTAACCCTCTTCTATTAACAGACAAGAACTGCACAGAATTTATATCCAAACAAATCAGCTTCTTCATAGAGACAAACACACCCTCAGAGGTTTCTGCAGGAACACTCTGGGTAACTCTAAAGGCCTTCTTAAGAGGACAGATTATTTCATTTCTTTCTCACAGAAAAAAATTAGAAACCAAGAAAGCATCAGAGCTAAGAAGTGAAATTACTAGAATAGATGAAGAACAAGCCATGTATCCAAGTGAGGCTCTTCATAGGAAAAGGCAGGCTCTGCATACAGAACTCAACATCTTGACAACTAAAGAAACTGAACAACTTATTTATAAGTCAAGACATTAATATGAACACGGAGAGAAAGCTAATAAGCTTTTAGCTCAACAAATCCACAAGCAAGAAGTTCGCAATGCAATCCCAGTAATCACCAACACGAATGGAGAAGAAATCATTGACCATAAAAATATAATGCACACATTTAGAGATTACTATAAAGTCTTATATTCTTCTGAGTTCAAAGAAGACAACACACAATCTAATGCATTTTTGGATACATTACAGACACCACAAATAGATACTTTAAGTGCTGAGGAACTGGATAAACCTCTGACCCTATCAGAATTACTAGATGCTATAAAATCACTTCAAAGCGGGAAATCAGCAGGCCCTGATGGCTACCCTGTAGAATTTTATAATTCTAGCTCCCCTCTTATTGGCAACATTTACAGAAGCTAGAGACAATCAAATTCTACCTCAAACTTTTCGTGAAGTATTAATCACCGTCTCTCCTAAACAAAATAAGGACTTGTTACAATGTGCATCATACAGACCAATTTCACTCCTGAATAATGATGTTAAGATACTCTCAAAAATTATAGCTAGAAGGATGGAGAAAGTGCTGCCTTCGGTAATAACATAGGATCAAACTGGATTTATTAAAGGCCGACACTTATCTTCCCATTTCCGACGCCTGTTTAATGTAATATATTCACCAGCAAAGTCAAACGCCCCAGAGATATTATTATCACTAGATGCAGAAAAAGCATTTGATATGATTGAATGGAACTATCTTTTCACTGCATTGGAGAAATTTGGGTTTGGCCTGAATATGTGTGCATGGATCAAACTACTGTATACCAATCCAGAAGCTTCAGTTTGTATTAACAACATTTGCTCAGACTACTTTAAGCTAGAACGTGGCACCAGACAAGGATGCCCCTTGTCACCACTACTGTTTGCAATCGCCATTGAACCAATGGTGGTCCACTGTCGAAATTCTTATCAGATAAAGGGGATTATCAGAGAAGGACTGGAACAGAAAATTTCTCTATATGCAGATCATATGGTTTTATATATATCAGACCCAGAAAACACTGTGCCTGCAGTTTTAACAGCACTTACAGAATTTCAAAAGATATCCGGTCTCAGAATTAACCTGAATAAAAGTATACTTTTTCCAGTGAATTCACAAGCATATAATATTAGATTGGACACCCTACCTTTTACGATAGCAGATCAGTTTAAATACCTAGGGGTAAATATCACAAGTAAACATAAATCTCTTTATCAACAAAGTTTTGCCGTCTGTATGGAAAAAATTAAGCAAGACGTGCATAGATGGTCAACCCTTCATCTCACTCTAGCCGGAAGAATTAACACTGTTAAGATGAATATCCTTCCTAAACTTCTGTTTTTATTTCAAAACATTCCAATATATATCAATAAATAATTTTTTTAAGCAATTAGATTCAACTATAACCTCATTTATTTGGAACTCAAAACACTCACGTATCCGGAGAGTGACCCTACAAAGACCTAAGGCAGAAGGTGGTATGGCTTTACCTAATTTTCAGTTTTATTACTGGGCAGCAGACATACAAGCCATAAAAACTTGGACACAAATAAATGAACATACACAGGCTTGGTCCGCAATAGAAGTAAAATCCTGTAGTACTTCTTTATACTCCCTGCTCTGCGCTCCAATAAATGCAAGTTATCGCAAATATACTAATAACCCAATTGTGCTTTACTCATTCAGAATATGGAACCAATTTAGAAAGCAATTTAAGATGGAAAATCTTTTATCTGTGGCACCTCTGCAAGAGAACCACCTCTTTCAACCCTCGCAAACATATCCAGTTTTTAATACCTGGAAAAGATTTGGGATTAAATTGCTCAGAGATCTTTACATAGACAATATCTTTGCATCCTTTGAACAATTACGTTCCAAATTCAATCTCCCAGCTACACATTTCTTTCACTACCTTCAAATTAGAAACTTTGTTAAACAGAAACTGCCCGATTTTCCTCATCTCGTACCCTCCACCATGCTGGAAAAAATACTGGTCAATTTCAAGGAATTAGACACTATTTCCGCATTATATAAAATCTTATTAGAATCCCTTCCTTTCAAAGATCCAAGAGGACATTGGGAAAAAGATCTCTTAATCAATATATCAGAAAAGGAGTGGAAGGTAGCAAAGCAGAGAATTCACTCGAGCTCCATATGCACAAAGCATAGAATTATTCAACTAAAAATTATATATTGAGCTCATCTGTCTCGCTTAAAACTGTCCAAAATGTTTCCAGGGCAAGACCCAACCTGTGAATGCTGCAACCAAGCTCCTGCCTCACTGGGTCACATGTTTTGGGCCTGCACCAAACTAACATCATTTTGGACCAAAATTTTTAAGTGCCTTTCACACAGCCTTTGTATCACAATTCCTCCTAACGCATTAACAGCTGTGTTTGGTGTTCTTCCAGATGGACTTGAATTGGAGAAGGACAAGCAAACTGTGATTGCATTAACTACACTTTTGGCACGCAGACTTATATTGTTAAATTGGAAGAATCCTAATTCTCCTCTGATAAGTCAGTGGGAAACCGATGTTTTATATTATTTGAAATTGGAAAAAATCAAATTCTCAGTTAGAGGATCTGTACAGAATGTTTTTAAAACCTGGCAGGATCTAATCAATAATATTTTAGAATAAGAAGAAATAATTATTTCTGCATTTCTTTTCCTTCTCCATTTATTTATTTATTTATATATATATATATATATATATATATATTTCCCTTCTTTATTTTTGCCCTATTAAAAAGCCCTTAGCAATTCTCCTTTGGCCATGCTCTCCTTCTCAAGGGTGGGGTTTGATTTGTCTTCAATCCTTTTTTGTATAAATTGATCTATTTGTATGGAATGATTACAATAAAATTAATTAAAAAAAAAGATAAGAACAGGTCATCCAGTTCTATCCATTTCTTCCAAAATAACATCAAGTTGAGTTTTGAAAGTCCCTGAAGTCCTACTATTTACAACACTACTTGGTAACTTATTCCATGTGTCTATGGTTCTTTGTGTTAAGAAAAACCTCTTAATGTTTGTGCAATTGTTTTTCTTTTTGTATATACACACACTTGATTTTTCTTGTACATATTTTTACTTTATTTCTTCTCCTTTTGAGGAGCTTCTTGAGCCAGGGATAAAGAAGGAAGACTGCCTTTAATTTTGGTGCATAGTTTTTGTAGGAGTGCATTGTAGTTACTGTAAATGCACCATTTTTTTTTCTTTTTTGTTTCTATTTGCTTTTTGATGGAGGCATGGCATTGAAGGACTGTGGAACAAAGCTTGCCTGACATTGCTGAGTTTTGTTGTACATCACTCTTGTAAATACACTTGCACCTTTCACCTTTCAGTTTTGGATCTGTCTCTTCTTTCACCTGATCCTGTTCAGCTCATGAACTATCAGATGTCCAGAGTGTATGTTTGGACCACTTTCTCACTACATGGGATATCACATTACCCTTGACAAGTCTACAACTGTATTCCTGTGTTATTGTCTTTTAAAGTAACAGTCTCAATTCACTGTACTAATTCCTTTCATAAATTTAAATGCTTCATTTGTGTCTCCTCTTGATATTCATTTGCTTAAACTGAAAAGGCTTAGCTGTCTCAGTCTTTCAACATAATTCATCCCCTGTAGCTCTGGAATCGGCCTAGTCACTGTTCTCTGGACTTTTTCTAGCATTTCTATGTCTTTTTTGTAGAATGGTGATCAACATTGCACAAAGTTCTCCAGGTGAGGCCTCAACTCACTCACTTTATAAAGCTTAAGCATTATCTCCTTGGGCTTGTGTCACAGGTGTCTGGTCACACTCACAGGTAATCTAACTTTGTCACCATTAAAACATCCGACTACGCCACCCAGTTTTATTAAGAGACTGGGAACTCCTGAAATTTACCAATAATAGCACACAGGTTTCTTTAAATTGGGCGGTGAGTAAACACACAATGAAAGTACTAGGCATTTTTTTTTAAATCATTTTTATTTAGTTATTGATTTTGTGGGGTAGTTTTACTGTGTTTTTATTATCATCATGATGATGCCTATTTTTGCCGGTGCACCTTGGATTGCCAAGTTTAGTGGGGAAAAATGTGATTTGAAATATGCTGAGTGGAAAGAACAGATGCAGGGATTATTAGAAGCAGCTGAATATAGGGAACCTCAAAAGGTCAGTATTGTGATGGGAGCCTTGACTGGGGATGCCAAATGGGAAGTCAGTGTGTTGAGTGTGGAAGAAAGAGATAGGGTTACAAAGATTTTTCTTGTTCTAGATGGACTATATGGTGACCAAGTCCCATTAGCTACTCTGATGTCCCAATTTTACAGTTGTGCACAAAGGACTAACAAACCTTTCAGGGCTTTTGTTCTTAGATTGAGAGAACTTCATTGCAGGTTACAACGGCGTAGCCCAGCCCAAGCCCCCTCCGATATACAGCTGCGAGATCAGCTGTTGTTGGGCCTCCATGACAGTGGACTGCGACAAGCACTACGGACATTTGTGCGCCACAATCCACATAAAACTTTTGGGGAAGTGCATCAAGAGGCTGTGCTGCTGGAAGGGGAATGTAATTATACGGGACACAGGGAAGCAACTTGCGGAGCTATTGGTGAGTTCTCCCCAACTAATTCTCATTCACAGGCAGATTGGAGACTAGCATTCAAGGCAGAGATTCTGGGTGACCTGAAAGCACAGATGAAGGAATGGACTCAAGAGCTGCTGAAGGAACTGAGGCCAGCAGTTCCACAGGTTGATGCTGCCCAGCCACTAGTACACTCTCAGCCAGAGAGGAGGCCTCGTACTAACAGCCGTTATGCCTGGGATTCACAAGATAGGCCCATTTGTAATCAGTGCAGACAAGCAGGTCATTTGGCATGGAACTGTCCATCCTCTAGTGGGCGCCCTACTTTTGAACTTGTGAACCCTGCAGCTGTGGGCCAGATAGCAGGTTTGGACAGTGAAACTCGAAAGGCCATATCCCCTCTTATTGGTGAGTGTCCCGTGGTACAGGTCACCATTGAAGGCAAAACATTAAATGGACTGTTAGACACTGGATCCCAGGTGACACTGATGCAAGAGAGCTTTTTCAAGCAGCATTTTGCAGATAACATAGAAGTTGGGCAGGCCCCGTTTCTTCTAACCCTGAAAGCTGCCAATGGGTTGGATATCCCCTATACAGGGTACGCCACAATGGATTTTGAGGTGGCTACAGTAAAGTTACCTGCAAGAGGGGTTGTGATTGTGCGAGATGAGGTCCAGACAAGCCCATTGCTGATTGGAATGAACGTAATCTCTGCTTGTTGGCATGTTGTTTTTCAGGCTCCAGAGTCACCAGTTGTACTGTCTCGAGCAGCCCCCAGTACGCAGGAAGCAGGGTCTAACAGCTCTGCTGTGTGTCGACATGCCAAGGCACACCGGAAAAATGATGGATTCAGCAGATACAAACAACCAGCCTTCTGCCATAGTGTGAGGGTCCCTGCCAGAGGGGGCACGAGGGAAGAATGGGTGAAGGGACGTCTGCAGAATCTACCCAATACAGGTCAAACTGCTAAGGGGAGGATGGATAAGGCAGTACAACATAACACAGCTCGGCATAAGAAAGCTCAGGCTATTACATTGCTTCCTGGAGAAAGGGTATGGCTGAGAAATAGAGGTAGACAAGGACAAGGGAAGCTGACAGGTTGGTGGAACCAAGAACCCGATGTGGTGCTGGGCCAGGTAGGGGATTCTGGGGTGGTGTATAAGGTGAGACCAGAAGGGGGAGGTAGAGAGAAAAATGTGCACCGTATGCTTTAAAGCCTTGTTGTTTGTCTCCACTAAGTGCTTCAGCTACCGCAACGGCCGAACCATCTCCACCTGGACTTCCCATATATGGGTTTTGGACAATGGGAAACCCAGCCTCCAGAGAAAATGGTGATGTTCCAGACAGAGAAGCTGTGGAGTTGCGCAGATCAAGGATGGCAAAATTTGGGGAGACCCCCGGCCCGTTATAAAGAATAAGAAGATTAAACTGATTGTCCAGGACTGACAATGGTTAAGTCTGGGGGGATGTCAGAGGGGGACACTTTTACATTTTTTTGTGCACTGGGTGGTTCCATTAGGCACCCACTGTTGGGACTGGGGGGTGAGAAGTTAAAAGGCTGTCTGTACTTATTAATGGTATTTGCTGTCTTGCAAGGGAGTCACTGCTTTGAAGTCTGGCCTTGGAGGATGACTGTATTTACCTGGCTCGGAAATATTGGTTCCTAATCAGCATATCTGTACTTATTAATGTTTGGTAACCATACATTTGGTTAACTTGTGCTTTCATTAATTGTTAAACCCAGGCAATTTAGATGTGCCATTGATTAAACTGTTTGTCCAGGACTGACAACAGCAGGGACTGAAGTAAATATAAACTCCTGGGCAGCAGAATGCAGGGGGGAGAGTCCACAGGAAATGCTGCCAAGACACTCAGACAGGGCACAGGGGCTCGCAGGCAGACGAGGGTACCTGGCTGGCACGACGTGAGGCACAAGGACGGCAACATTTACTTCCAGGGAGGAAGAGACAGCTCCACAAGGAGACGCCAGTTGTGGGTCCAGCGAAAGAGGGAAGCCGCATGAGAGGACCAAGCGAAGCTGACAGACGAGGAACGAGGCGTGCCTAGGTCCCAGCCACACAAGGAGCCCAGAGTGGAAGAAAAAGGAACAACGAAGAGACGCTGACAGGGAGTCAACAATTTGACACAACTTCTGCCGGGGAACAGAGTGCATCCATGAACCATTGAACAATTAAGTGTTGGGGTAACACAGTGCCCAAACTGCACTCTGCACCACTAAAGGTTGTATCCTCCAATTCTTGTTTTTAACGGACTTTTAGAGGGTGGACTGTTTATTTTCCTTTTAAAAAAAGGGAAATTGATTCCTGATATGTTTAGTTTTTGTTATGTTCATTCATCTTTTTAATGTACCTTATATTGTTTTGTGTAATAGAACTTACTGTTGCTTTTTTCTAAAACTACTGTTGTGTCTTTCATTGTGTGTTTACTCACCGCCCAATTTAAAGAAACCTGTGTGCTATTATTGGTAAATTTCAGGAGTTCCCAGTCTCTTAATAAAACTGGGTGGCATAGTCGGATATTTTAATGGTGTCTAAGTTAGATTACCTATAAGTGTGACCAGACACCTGTGACACTTGTACTCTATACATCATGCTATATAACCTAACATTCTGTTAACCTTCTTAATGGCTTTTGAACACTGTTTGAAAGTTGATAGTGACAAGTCCACCACAATTCCTAAATCCTTCTCATATTCTCAATTTTCAGAACTTCCATTGTATATTTAACATTTTTACTTCCTATGTGCAATACTTTACATTTGTTTATATTAAATTTCATCTTTCTACAAATCTGCTTAAGCCTGCATGCCACGTAAGTCCCTCTGCAATGATTCAATGTATTATAGATTACCTGCCAATCCACCTAGTTTGGCATCATCTACAGACTTAACTAGCCTGTTATTTATACTCCTATCCAAATCATTGATATATATTAAAAATAGTGGCGGCCCTAGTACTGACCCCTGAGGGACACCACGCTTAGATATCTAAGGTTTCTCCATAATGCTCAGCTTCATGTGTTTTAGCCAGTTCTGCTAAAACATAGACACAGCATATAGAAATATATTACTTATAAAAGGCATACCCGACAGCCTGCAAAATACACTTTAAATTATGTATGCCAATCAAATGGTTCCAAGGTATTTCTAAAACAAAAAGACAACTATAGAAAATCTTTTGCAATATTCCCTGTCCAAGGTGCTGATAGAAGTGCAAGTGGCATATTAATTGCTCAAATGAACATTCATTTTGCCCTTGAAACTACATCTGTGTTTTAAAACTGAAAGATACAACCAACATGTTCTTAATTATTTATCTTCACTGTGATATGTGATGCTTAAATTTGTATGAATTACTGTAATGTTGGCCTGTTCTTCTGAGTTGTTTTATTGCTAATTATGTTATCTGCAATATATAAGATCTTTTTATTTAAGATATATAAACAAGCAATTTCATTATTCTTAGAGTGACTTTGAATGTGGAGGTAAAAGCATAGTGTAGAGGCATATGACGCGCAGAAAAAAGGAAAGATCGCGTAAAATTTCTCATAGACAACGACCGGCGTGGATCCGTCAGCTAGGATCGCTAAACACGATAATCTAATCCAAAAAATTCTTCATCGAGTCAGTTATTGATAATTTGGTTGGAAAAATTCATTTTTTCATCCATAGTTCGATTTTTTCCCTGCCTTTGATACATCATGTTACATTCACAATTATGCGTTTCATTTTCATGTGCATTTTCCTCCCTCTCTCTCTCCCTCACACACACACACACATATACATATACATATGAATATATGTATATTCAGACATCCTTCTGTTTTTTTTAACTCATTTTCCATATCCTTCCATTATCAAACTCGCTCACACTAAATGAGGTTCGAGGGATTCTGCAGCCAATCCAGGCAGCATCGTGCGCACCCAATTCTGAGTATAACTAATATTAGATTGAAAGCATACGGGCTTCTCGTCTGTGGCGAAGAGTCTCCGCATCTAATCTCCGCCCACCTCGCACATTTCCTTGTGTCACTGAGCAGCGCTCATCTCGCTTTGTCTTTTGGCTCAGGTAACAGTAAACTCCGTCTAATTGTCTCAAAGTATTCTTATGTCTCAAGTAAAGTGAACATTATTATGTACAGGCACATCATGTTTCACAAATGACATCACCGAGAGAACTTTTAATAACCGAGTGCTGTTCATGCAGCTGCTTTTGGAATATCCCCCGTGGATCTTCGTTCGCCGGCTCTGTTCTTAGCTTTTGAGTACCCTGACGGAAATCTCGTGGAATCTTGCAACTTCTTCGGTGGCTATTGATATTCAGCTGATGGTTTCATAATCGGATTGGAACGCACTTTTAAGGTAAGGTGATACTTATACCAAGGAAGAGTGAGGATTTTCAGCAAAAACCAGTATGAGATAGTTAAATGCAATATAAACAATATATGGAGGCTACTGGGCTACTTTGCGAACCCCCAGCTACCCTGTAAAGTTCTCCTTAATGGTCACGGTAAAAATGTCAATTGCAAACCAATCACATTATGTCAGCAAGTGACAGAGCTCGCTGTTGTTATATTTTATTAATGAATTGTAAAAGTGACGTTCCGTTTGTAGTTTGTTTCTGCGTTTAACTCTTACGCACCAGCAAGAGCTTAAACGTATAAACCTGTAAAACATCAAAACAAGCTGATTTCTTAGAAAAAAATAGCCATCAAAATATTAACACAATTGTGCATCAAATCGATCAGAAACGTAATCAAATCTCCGGAAGTGAAAAAATTGTGATGACGATTACACGAATTGCGCAAATTATGAAGAGGTGTATGTCAATTTTGAACAGCTTTAGTTGTAGAACAGTACTGATGATCAGTATTGCTTTGCTGTGGTTGAAGACATTTTTAAGGATATGAAAATGCTAATAAGACAATGTGTCTTTCCTTGTTTTAAAAGTTAAGTCATAATATTTTATTTCTGAAGATGTATTTTGTATTGAGTGCAATGGTATACTAATAAAAATCAAATCAGTGATGTTTGCAAGTTTAATTTCTCCTTTAATTTAAGGCATTACTAATGGTAGAAAGTCCAGGAAGTGTTTTCTTTAGTTATTGTCCTATTACAATATTTTAACGACTGTGTTTATAAACTAGACTTCAAGATGCTTTTCTGCATGCTACTTGTTGTACAGAAAAATATTCGGTGGCCTTTTGTTTGCTTTAAAGAAACTCAGTTCAGTAGTGCAAAAGAGTATCTAATTCATGTATAATTTTCCATGTACAGAATGTCATACGTGATCTTCATATGGATGGTGGCTGTTCCTGCATGCATACCTACTATAGTGTGTGTTATACATTTCATGATCGATCAGTGCACACAGCAAATGAATCAGACATTTGGTATTATTTTGCCATAAAAGCATAAAATCTGGCAACTTTAAAAATGTCGGTATGTGTTGTTCCATTGTATTTATTTTAGAGCTGATGAAAAGTAATCAACTCATAAGAAATGATGCATAAATTCCCTCACTAATGATCGAACATTGCTTATTGTGTTTCATTAAAATTAAAAATGTGTGAAAGAGCTTTAATTCTAACCCAAACATAAATGATACACACTTAAATGTTACACAAAAAGAAAGGTGACATGTTTATTTCTACTTTAGAAGTCCAACAATAACCAAGGTTATATTTTAAAATCCTTAATGAAAATACAAAGGTTATTCCTAGGACCTCTAAGAAGAATTTTATCAGGTGGTGCAAAAATGTTTTCTGGACACCTTTCCTGCTCCATTAGTCTTTGTTGTCTTTATCCACTACAGTTTTCCATAAGTTCACAAAAGGTGAAAGGAGACTGGAATGGAGTGCTTTATTGATTTTCTGCATTTGACGCCTTGTGCCCCTATACTCCTTCCTACATAATAAAGATTGAAAACAGGGGGTCGGAAGGAAAAATGCACGTTTAAAAATCCTTCTATTTATACTAAAAATTCTACAATGCATATAAGATGAAAACATTATAAATCAAAAGTAAAAATGAGTTTTCCTGGACTTTTTTGTGAAAGATTACTAATGACAGAATCAAAATGAATTGTTCTGGCAATGTTTGATTGAACTCTCATCATGGCCAAACCCACAGTGCTTGGGACTGGAACTACACAAGTGGTAGATAGTTGTGCGGTGGGCTGGCGCCCTGCCCAGGGTTTGTCCCTGCCTTGCGCCCTGTGTTGGCTGGGATTGGCTCCAGCAGACCCCATGACCCTGTGGTAGGATATAACGGGTTGGATAATGGATGGATGGATAGATAGTTGTTCCAAAAAAAGTTGTTGCTTCAGCTGTGCATTTAGCAGCATCATTTCCACATAAGTTAAGTGTGTCAAAACCACAAGGTGAAAAAATGACTGTTGGGAATTGTTCTTGTATTTTTGCTGGTGCACTGTTGAACCTTCCAGCCATTTTTGCTCCATTGTTATAGGCTTGAGCAATTCCCTGTTACTGAGAGGAACAGCATGCTCTTTCAAAGTATCAGTTATCAACTGAGCAATTTCTTCTACTTGTTTGTGGCTACAGTCTGCTAATTTTAGAAATTGTAATGTTTCTTTTGAAATTAAGAATCTCAAAATAAATGTTTTTTTCTCAATGTGAAGAATCTAGCGTGACATCTACTGCTACTGCAAAGTACATGGCAGACTGCCTCTACAACGAAATATGTTGTTTTAGATCAGGGGTTGTGGCTGCAGGTTTTTGTTCCAAACAGATTCATAATCAGTGACAAGAACTGATAACACTAATCTCATTTAATTAGCTGGTGTTTGTTTTCTCTTATTCTACATTCAGAAAAGCACAGCAGCATGATTTTTACATTTATAAAAACCTTAGAAATATTTCTGTTTTTGCTACGGATTTATATGCTTAACTCTCTTTTCATTATATTTTGTCCTCTCTCTGTGCAGTTTGCTCCCTTCATTGTATCTTAATAATGACAATTAAAAACGAGGAGAGAAGACACCCAGGCAAACAGCACTGAAGCATGAAAGGCTGCACCTACTTTAGCATCAGACCCACAAATTAGAAAATAATGGATTAATTAAAAATTAGAACACTTAGAAAAGTAGAATGAAAATCAAAGTGAAAATATTGTTGAAAAGAAAAAAATATACATTATTCCCATATAACTGCTTAGTACATTTTAATATATATTTTTTTTACCAAACTTAGCTTTCTAATTTTTATATTGTTCCCAAAATAGGGAATCTGGGAAATAACAGATCACTTAATTAGCCCAGGAGTCCAATTAAAAACAGAAGCTGATTGAAACAAATACAGTACCTGCAGCTACAGGGGGCACCCAGGACTGAGTTTGAGTACCCCTGTGTTAGACCATCCAAGCATTCTTTCTTTTCGTGAGTCAAGAGACAGATAACGAAGCTGAAGTCATCCACCCATTTTTTTCTGTGAATCCACTACGCTACAAATCCACTACAAAAATAAGCAGCTTCAGAACCAGCTGCAGAGGAAGAAGAAAAAGTCATAAGAATTACGGCATCAGCAAGGGGTTCTTTTAAGAACCTCAAGTTACCTGAAAGACTGAGAATCCATTGGCAGTTGACAACCTGCTACAATATGAAGTTAGCCAATCATAATGATTGTGCCTACTGATGATGCTTTAAAGCAATATGTTGTATTCTGATTTCTGATACAGGCAAGATACATATAGTTTAAATATGTAGTTTGACAAAGTAAAGAACATAATAAAATAGTAAATCCTTCCTTTTTCGTGGGCCTCTAGAAAACCACCACTAGCAATTAAAACTGTCTTAGTGTACCACAAACAATATTCATTTTTAATTTTTACCTGTAAGCATCCATTACATAAACTCTAACTGTTATGTTCAAACCGTTTGGGAAACAGAAATTCCTGCCTTAATTTGGTTTGATAGTCAACACCTTCTTTCATTGTGCAACTTATTACAATGTTAGAAGTAAGCAGATACACATATGTCTTGGCATTGTGTGTGGTGCTCTGATATTTAATTCACAGGCACCTACAAGGGAAAAATGGCAATCTATAGCAGTGCATTACATTGAGAGAAAAGTATAGAATATACACACCTTTGTTTATTGCAAATAAATATTAATGACTAGTGTTGCTGTCTTTAACATCATTTTTTAGGGGCAGTCCACCACAGGGCACACACACACACCCACACACCAAGCACACACTAGGGACAATTTAGGATCGCCAATGCACCTAACCTGCATGTCTTTGGACTCTTGGAGGAAACCGGAGTACCCGGAGGAAACCCAAGCAGACACGGGGAGAACATGCAAACTCCACGCAGGGAGGACCTGGGAAGCAAACCCGGGTCTCCTAACTGCAAGGCAGCAGCGCTACCACTGCGCTACCAACAAGGAGCACAGGTATTAAAAAAATCAAACGTCAGAATGTGAGACAATGTCGAAGATCGATAAATGCAGCAAAAGAGTCAGTAACCAAAACATTCCAAACAGCCGAAGTCAAAACACAAGACATAAATCAAAGTTGAAGAATGGAAAAATTAATAACCAGATTGAGCTTTAAACACTAATAACACAAAGATTTTATTTAGTTTTGAGTTATCCACCAACCTGGACAGTCAGGAAGTGTATGACGCTGACATTTATATGGTTGTGGTAATGATGTCACATGTCTTACATTCTTGGACATTCTGCCCAGCAACAGCCTGGCAGCCCTGCATTGTTTCAGCAAACAATGACGGCATCCATAATAAAACCAAAATTATGTTGCTGTGTCAAAAATAATATCTTCAATAATGTTCTAAATCAGGACACCAACCTAACTCTTACATTTCTTGATCTCTAAAACCCCCAAAGTGATATATACATTATTTTAAATGCTGAAGAAATATAACATGAAGTCCAGAGTATAACATTTAGAAAAGAAAGGAGAGATTTTAAGGTGAGGAAGTCTTTACATCCTCGATAAATATGTGATCTAAGGCTAAGAATGAGCTTAGCTTCTTATGTTTTTATTTGAATGGTATCTAATGGGCTAATGGGACAATAATCAAGGGATATGAAATGGTCTGCAATAAGCCTTCAAACTGAAGAGTTCAAACATGCTCCCTGAAGTGATCTCCAGGCTGCCCCCCTATTTCACCTAGTATATGTAGATGGTTGTTCACTTCCTACAAGAAATGCAGTAAATAAGATTTTGGGACTGGTATGAGGGGCATTTTTTAATATTAAATATTCCAGAGGGACCAGAAACAATGCAATTACTGGTGACATATTTGCAAATAATGTGATGGATAATGGAAGTGCCTAGAAGGTAGGTGTCTCTTGTTTGTGCCCTGAGCAGCTGACAGATCATTTTCATACATTCTTCTATGGAAGGAGCTCAAAGGATTATTGCTAAAAAGGCTGCTGTTAATGAATTTATCTGCAAAATGAGCACATTTTGTTTAATGACCTGTGGGTGTGAAAGAGTGTTAGGGTGAAGAAGGAGGACTGGATGTAAATTTCTTTACTGGTGTTTCTCTTGGATGACTGTTCTGAAGTTTCCTGCTGGCTTGATTGAAGGTCTTGCCTATAAAATAAGAAAAAAATTGCCTTTTAATAAAACAATTCCTCACTCTTCATTACAAAAGTCAGCTTCATTAATGCATGGGCAGCTGAGACTGTGGAACTGTGAGGAACTGATTAACATAAATAGAAACCAACAATTTCTGTCCATTAATTAATTGTTGAACAATAACAGTTTACAATAGAATAGATCCCTGGAGAAAATAAACCTCTGGTGGGTCTATGGTTAATTTTAAGAGAGAAAGTCAAAGACAAAGTCAGACACAGTCCTAGTCTCAGGGCCTCGTGTATAAAACCTTGCTTAGATTATGTACTAAAATTTTGCTTATGCTCAAAAGGCATACTCACAAAAAATTAGATTTATAGAGCCATATGTACACCATGTACCATGCCAAGTTCCTTTATAAATGGAAAATCAATTTAAAACTATGCACTCGTGCACATGCTTTTAACCACTCCTGTCACCTCCTGCTAGTGACCATGTATGGCTTGAAAAAATCCTTTTTTGAATATTCATCATCTAATTACCATGTCAATTTGCAAATGTTCCTGAGTGATATCTTTACCACTAACCAAAGGAGAACATAAAAAACAAAATTTCAGTGAAGGCAAGCTTGAGTTATTACTGACTGAAGAGGAGAACAGCAGAAACATTCTATTTGATATTCTCTCTGCTGTAGTCACAAATAAAAAAAATAAATAAGAGTGTGAGCAAGTGACATGCAGCTGAGTGGAGAAAACAATAGCAATATAGCATCATGCGGTGGAGAATTGTGTAATCTGATGCCATCTATATGCTCCAGACTTCTAGATATTAAGAACATTCTTATTGAAGTTGTAAAAAAACTAACATCTTTTGGCAAATAAATGTCAATATTGCAAGATATGCAAGACCCTTTACATTCAACATACAACATCCAAATGTCTTTGAATTATTATTGCATTGATGTCCTGAGGGACAGGGTCTGGGTCATCCATGCAGGCGGTCCATCTTTCTGTGCTGTGTCATACAGTATTGCACAAGCTATCACAATGTAGCAAACCTTTGCAGAGGCTGTTATGGAAATGTGCCATTCAACAAGTCGAAACACTGGCATCTACCAATGGCCCATTCTATCAGTGACCATGTCTGGGAGTGCCTTCCATTGTATCTCCTCTCTTGTGGTGTTTGCACATTGGTGAGTGTTGTGAGAATTCCAGCTTTGAGGGAGTGATTGACCACTAGAGTCAATTGACCATAATATAATACTTTCAGTGTTGTATAAAAGTGCAGATACAAAGACCAAAACTGTTAAGTTTAACTCTGGTAGGGAAAAAATATTGAACAGATGCAGCAAAGTCTAAGGAGGATAGATTGGGATAAGGTTTTAATTATGGGGACAGTTGAGGAGCAGTGGAACAGGTTTAAAATGTTTTACATGCAATGCAGGACAGATACAAACCTAAATCTGGAATTAATAGGAAATTTAAAAAAAAACTCTGCAGTGAGTTAATAAAGAGTTTAAAAAAGAAGCTGCAAAGGAAAAAAAACAGCGGCATAAGGTGTAAAAGACTAATAACTCCAAAGTAAATCAGGGCATTTGAGAACATGAGGGCAACCATTGAGAAGGATATTAGGGAGGCTAAATTGCAGTTGTAGAGGAATATAGCAGATAAGGTGAAAGATAACCCAAAGAGATTCTTTCAGTATTTTAGTAGTAAAAGAACAGTCAAAGAGGAGGTCAAGTGCATCAGGAATAGTAAAGGAGAATTAAAAAATAAAGACAGTAAAACAGTGGGTGCTCTAAATAAGCATTTTTCTCAGGTCTTCACAAGTGAGGAAGTAGATAACCTCCTAGCAGTAATTTGGGACTACTAAGGAGGTACTGATTGATTTGAAAATTGTAAAGGGATAATTACTTCTTGGATTAAATAGGCTGAAATCAAAAAATCTCCAGGACCAGATAATATTAATCCTCAAGTTATTAAGGAGGTTAGTGAGTGCATATATAAACACTTGAAACATATTTTTAGGAAGTCACTGCACATTGGAGAAATTCTGAAGGACAGCAAAGTATAAAATTTTATCCCGTTATAGAAAAAAGGTGACCAGGCAGATCCAAGCAACTATAGGCCAATAGACTTAAAGTGCATCACATGAAAATTAATTGAAGAAATTATTAAAGATAAGATTGAGCAGCACATGGCAAGTACAGAAGTTTTACTGAAGAGTCAGAATGTCTTCAGAAGAGGGAGGTCATGTTCTACCAATATGCTAAAATTATATGAGAAAGCAACAAAAGGGTATGATCAAAGTGGAGCTTATGATATTATTTATCTGGACTTTCAGAAAGAATTTCACAAGGGGCAACATGAGATGTTAGGCATACTACTAAAAGTAGTGGGAGTTCAGGGTGATGTTTTTAGGTGGGTGCAGTAGGCTCAGACACAGGAAGCAGAGGGTGATGGTGCGAGCACCCTCATCTGAATTTGCTGACGTTAAGAGTGGTGTTCCACAGGTGTCAGTGCTTGAGCCACTGCTATTTTTAATATATATAAATGATATAAATAGGAATATAAGTAACAAGCTCTTTAAGTTTGTAGATGATACCAAGATAGGTGGATTGTCAAATAATCTGGTATCTGTTAAATCATTACAGAGGGACTTGGAGAACATACAGGCTTGGGCAGATCTGTGGCAGATGAAGTTTAATGCAAATAAATGTAAAGTGTTACTTATAGGAAGTGAAAATGTTAGGTTTAGAATACAATGGGAGGACTGAAAATCGAGAGTACAGCTTATTAGAAGAATTTAGGAGTCATAATGCACTCTACAATATCAACTTCCATAGAATGTTAAGACGCCATTAAGAAAGATAACAGAATGTTAGGTTACATAGCACAATATGTTGAGGACAAGTCCAAGGAGGTTATGCTCAAGCTTTATAATGCACTGGTGAGGCCTCATCTGGAGTGCTGTGTGCAGTTTTGGTCTCCAGGCTACAAAAAGAACATAGCAGCGCTAGAAAAGGTCTAGAGAAAAGTGACTATGCTGCTTCCAGGGCTACAGGGGATGAATTATGAAGAAAGATTAAAAGAGGTGAGCTTATCAGTTTAAGCAAAAGAAGATTAAGAGGATACATGATTGAAGTGTTTAAAATTATGAAGGGAATTAGTAAAGTGGATCTAGACTGTTATTTTAAAATGCGTTCATCAAGAATACGTTGATGCAGTTGGAAACTTGTCAAGGGTAAATTTCACAGAAACATTAAAAAGTTTTTCTTTACACAGAGAACCATAGACACATGGAATAAACCACCAAGTGTTTTCGTAGATATTAAGACTTTAGGGATTTTCAAAACTAGACTTGATGTTTTTTTAGAAGAATTAAATGGATAGGACTGGTAAGATTTATTGGGGCTGAATGGCCTATTCTCATCTAGAATGTTCTAATGTATTAATTGAAAGAAACATTACACAAGTTGTGCTATGTGTTGTACAACATACTTGGCAGTGGCAATGTTAGCCCTTTAAAACAGTGTTTCCCAACCTCTGTCCTGGGGGCACACTGTGGCTGCAGGTTTTTGTTCCAACCAGATTCCTTATCAGTGACAACACCTGATAGCACTGATCTCATTTAATTAGCTGGCATTATTTTACTTTTATTCTACATTCAGAAAAGCACAGCAGCATGATTTTTACATTTATAAGATATTTAGAAATATTTCTGCTTTTGCTATTGATTTAAATGCTTAACTCTCTTTTGTTGATTTCATTATATTTTGCCCTTTCTCTGTATATTTTTCCCCTTTGTTGTATCTTATTAGTGAAAATTAAAAACAAGCAGAATAGACAAACAACACTGAATAATCAGTGGCTGCAAGTACTTTAGCATCAGACCCACTAATTAGTAAATAATGGATACATTAAACAATTAGAACACCTAGAAAAATAGAATGAAAATCAAAATGAAAATATTGTTAAAAAGAAAAAAATACATTATTCCCATATAACTGCTTGGTACATTTTAATATATATATATATATATATATATATATATATATATATATATATATATATATATATTAGTAAACTTAGTTTTGTAATTTCTATATTGTTCCCAAAACATAGAACTTGGGAAATAACACATCACATAATTAGTCCAGGAGTCCAATTAAAAACAGAAGCTGGTTGAAACAAAAACCTGCAGCCTCAGTGTGCCCCCTGGACCGAGGTTGGGAAACACTGTTTTAAAAGGATATTGTCATTGGCAGACTACACAAGGAGTGAGTTTTCAGGGATCACAATGATTTTTATCTCATGAATATGGCTGGGAGATAAGTTGATTTAAACTTACTAGAGCCATACTCTTGGTGATGTGTCTTGAATTGGAGCCTACATTTCAGAGACCATCATGCAGAAATCACATGATCTCTGTTCCATTACATGTTTTAACAATTGTTGGGTATTTGGTGATTGGTGGTTTTCAGTGTGAACTGTCAGGTATCTCATAGTCATTACTAAGCCATGTCATGCCATCTGTATGGGATGGTATAATTAAGATGCTTCACTAATAAGTCCAATTTCCTTAAGGATCAGGGTGAACAACTGAGATCAAAAGGCAATTTGCAACGATTGCTGATTTTCCTAATGTAATCAGCTCAATGGACTGCACATATGTTACAGTAAAAGTCAATCACTGAATTAACATTTTTCTAAACAGAAAGCACATTCATTCAATTAATATAGAACTAATTCAGTATATGGCGCTCAAATGTGTATGACTAATGTTGTTTGCGAGGAGGCCCAGCTCAATCCATGATGCTTTTATTTTACCAAATCATAGTTTAGAAAGCAGACTTCAGAGTCATGCTGTGTGTGATGATTGGCTTATTGGTAATGCTGCCATTACCAGTTATGACATACAACACATAGCACACCCTTTTTATAGACAAAATAGACAGGCTACACACTAAGGCACGTACTGTAACATTAAGTATATGAATTAGGCATTATTATCAACATTGAAGACAACTGTATTGAGAGAACATGTCAGTAAACTGTAATATGACCCTGCAGAAGGAAAAGCAGGTTTAGAAAATGGACGGATGGACGGATGATTGGATGGATGGATAGAGAGATAAAGAGTTTAAGAACAACTGACTATTACTGGCACGTTATTGAAATGTGCAATGAAACAAATTTTTTTTTTTCACTTCAATGTCCAGTTGCCTGGAGTTGCTAAAATGCCCACACTAAAAAATATGCATAGGACTTAGAGATGGTCTAAAGTTTCTGTAATGTTAATTCAATTCTCACACCAAGTTTGTTTTTTAGAAATCCCAACCTTTGCAAAACAAATGGTTTATGCATATTTCTGAGTGTAAGCAAGTTTTATATATCTGAGGTCCCTGGAGACCAAGGCCAATTAGCCACCTGCCCCCTCTGGGGCATTCTACTGTAGAGTCTGTGCTGGGCCAACCAATCTGATGACAGAATCTTTTCATCCAATTATTACAAGGCTCTCAATATTACAGATGACTTTCCATATATAGAAGAGCTTAGCAGCAAAACAGAAGTACCAGCTACAACAAAATGATACACAGAAGGGAAACAGAATAGAGGAGAGTTGGTAATGGTACATGATTATTGTATTACTTATATTTTCACACCAAAGACTAGCAAACAGAAATAGAGTATGTTCATGTAATCAGCAGCTCTAGTCAGGGTATGCTAGACTATAGTAGTGAGTCTGCAGCCTGGATTTAAAAGCTGAGACAGAAAGAGGTATCACTTATATTAGCAGGCATATTATTCCACAGCTGTAACTTAAAGCTCAATGTCCCAGTATTATTTTGTTAATCCTTGGAATCATAAGTAGGTCTTCATTTTTAGACCTTAATGTGCACTCTGGTTTGTAAGTAATAAGTTCAGATAAGTAAGCAGGACCTTGGCTATTTAAGGCTTTCTAAGTTAAAAGGAGGATTTTGATATCAACACATTTGAGAACTGGAGCTATGTGTTCCTATTTTTTTGTTCTTGTAATAATTTTTGCAGCAGAATTTTGAATTAGCTGAAAGCTGTATGATGGACAGCTTGAACAGCTAGTAAATAGCGCATTACACTAGTCAATCTTTCCATAGATAAATACATGAATTAATTTCTCAGTATCCTGCAAATCCAGAAAACATCTTAAACTTCCCAACATTTTTAAGATGGAAAAAACATGTTTTTGGAAATTTTTGTAATTTATTTTTTAAAAGATATGCTATGTCAAAGGTAACACCTAAATTTTGTGCTAATTTAGTAAAACTAATGGTGACTCCAACTAAGCTAAAATAACACACATATATATATATATATATATAAATACTTTTTAAAAACCATGCTTATATTAAGTTAAAAGTGTACTGAAAAGTAAAAATTAAGTCTCTCATACATCACTCATAAAATAAAAGGTGGACACTTGAATGTTGACTGATGAAAAGCGCTCATGCTTTTATTTTACGAGTAATGTATGAGAGACTTATTTTTTACTTTTTAGTACACTTTTTAACTTAATATAAAAATGGTTTTTAAAAAGTAAATTTTTATATATATATTATTTCCAATTTTTTAGTCTTGAGTTTGTTTTAGTATAATTTTGTCATCAATATTTTAACACTTCCTTTAATATTTCTATCCATTACTAGCGCCATCTGTTGGTTAAATCTTTAGATAGATAGATAGATAGATAGATAGATAGATAGATAGATAGATAGATAGATAGATAGATAGATAGATAGATAGATAGATAGATACTTTATTAATCCCAATGGGAAATTCACATTCTTCAGCAGCAGCATACTGATACAATAAATAATATTAAATTAAAGAATGATAATAATGCAGGTGAAAAACAGACAATAACTATGTATAATGTTAAATGTTAACGTTTACCCCCCCCCCCCCCCCCCCCCCGGGTGGAATTAAAGAGTCGCATAGTTTGGGGGAGGAACGATCTCCTCAATCTGTCAGTGGAGCAGGACAGTGACAGCAGTCTGTCGCTGAAGCTGCTCTTCTGTCTGGAGATGATACTATTAAGTGGATGCAGTGGATTCTCCATAATTGATAGGAGCCTGCTGAGCGCCCTTCGCTCTGCCACAGATGTTAAACTGTCTAGCTCCATTCCAACAATAGAGCTTGCCTTCTTCACCAGTTTGTCCAGGCGTGAGGCGTCTTTCCTCTTAATGCTGCCTCCCCAGCACACCACTGCGTAGAAGAGGGTGCTCGCCACAACTGTCTGATAGAACATCTGCAGCATCTTATTGCAGATGTTGAAGGACGCCAGCCTTCTAAGGTAGTATAACCGGCTCTGTCCTTTCTTGCACAGCGCATCCGTATTGGCAGTCCAGTCTAATTTATCATCCAAACAATTTAACAATTCTTCATATGAAAATTTTCTTTCTTAATTAACATGGAATAATTGACAATTAGTGAAACTGATTATTGATTCATGTATTGTCATCGGAAGTGAGTAAGTGTGCAAAATTTCAAGTCATTTGGACAATAGGAAGTAGGTTAAATATCAATTACAAGATTTGTACCAGACAACAAACAGGTGAAGTTAAAGTAAGCGTGGTAATAATAATAATAAAATGACAGAACATTGTTGCAGTCTCCATCATTTTGCCCCAAATAACATTTCAGTTTTTTCAGTATTCAGTGACTATTAGTTGTAATCCATCCACTCCCTAAACTCACTGACACAATTAATTAAGTAGAAATGTCATTTCATCTAAAAGAAAGGCATAGTTGTGTGTTGTCTGTATATGCAAAAAAAAATAATGTTATGTTTTCTAATGATAATACCCAATGGAAGCATATAAAACTGAAAACAGTAAAGTCTGAGGACTGAGACCTCCATAATTAACTTCTGAGTTTAATAATGGAGAACTGTCACTACATTTCTGCATTTGCTGGAACCAATTTGATAAATAAGAACTAAACCAGTCAAGGACAGAGAATGGGAGGCTAATGCAATTTTCTAGCCTAAGTAATAAATAGAATCGTTAATTAGGTGAAACAGTGCTTTTACATCTAACAGTATAATTGCTTGAATGACTGTAATAACTCTGTAAGTCAATTGGCTTTTAATAAAAAGAGGTATTAAATAATAATTTTGGTATTTTTCCAGCCTAAGATATTTCTTTACAATCATAGTATATATTATCAAAGTTGTGACTTGCTGGCTACCAGTAGGACATCTATGACTGACAAATAATTATGGCCAATAAATCCTCAGAATAATTCATCAGAAGGTGACAAGGCTACACTTTTAACTGTCAATACTAAAAGAGAAAACTATGACTGATAGCTGAAAATGACCAATGAAATGCACAGAATAAGCCATTTGACAGCAGGGAGCTGTCACTAATTCTTCACAGCAGAGGACTTAAAGGATAAGTTTGCTATTTTTCAAGTTTAAGTTATTTCTTTGCAATTATGGTATAGATTAGTTTTCCACATGAAATTGTGTTCCAAAGTGAAACATATATTATATACAGTACTGTAGTTGCATTAATCAAAATTACCAAAGTTCTGCAGTTTTAGTTCGCTTCATGGGATTCTGGCAATAGTGTGACACGTTGAAATAATTGGACAGACTAAGTTTCCTTGTTTTTAAAAGCTTTAGTAAAAGTTCAAGGCAAAACTGTTCAGACAAAAATAGAGAAAAAGTTGCTATTGCAAAGTAAAGAAAAGTCCGTTTTTAAAGAAAATTAGGGTTATCTTGTTTCCATTTCTCTAAGTTTGCTAATACAGTGTAAGAGCGCTAGGGGTCACTGTCGCCCCATTAAACCTAACAGACAGACACAGGGTAAAAGAACTAAGAAGATATTTAATCTTTTTCTTCTTTAAATCATGCTCCTCCAGCACCACAGCCACCAATAAACACAATAAATCACTAAGCACAATAATACACAATATTCTTCACCTCCACACCTCCCAGAAAGCTCTGTCCTACTCCTCCCGACTCCGGCTCACTTGCTGGGTCACCAACAGTTCTTTTTATAGTTCTTGACCCGGAAGTGCTTCCGCTCTTCTGTCCCTGTGACTTTCCAGCACTTCCGAGTCAGATGGAGAATCCCAACTCTTTAAATCAGCCCGGAAGTACTGTGGGGCTTCCATCCTCATGACTTCCAAGCACTTGTGGGCTGTAAGGGAAGCATGACTCCCCAGGTCCTTTCACAGCTCCCCCTGACGGCACCCACGGCACCCAACAGGGCTGAGGAACTGGACTCCAAGTCCCAGGATGCCCTGTGGGAATCCGGGGCTCTGCTACACTCCAGGGAAGCTGCCATCTAGCATTTTGGGGGAGGCAGTGTCCTGAAAAAGCTGCCTTCCTCCATCCTTCCATCACAGGGGCATCCCGGCCGGGATGAGCTGCCAGCCATCCGCCACAACAGTCAAACCATTTCTAACAGTCAGAAAGCTGTATGCCATCCCATTTGCGAACTGCATGAGTGTATCAGTCCTTGCTAGCAATGAGACTAATTCCAAACTGACTTAATTAACACTCAGTGTTGCAGGTATAGCCAAGAAGGTTCTATTTCACGTTAACTACAGGGGATAAGGGCTATGGCTATAAAAGAAAATGATATTCTATGCAAATTAAGCAAACACTAATATGAGTTTACCCTGTGACCCTGTGTTAGGATATAGCGGGTTGGATAATGGATGAATGGATGGATGGAATATGAGTTTATTTTAAAGCATTAACTTTCTAAGATTGCCCATACAAGTACTTTAACAAATTAACAGCGTGTTCTTGTGTTTTATAATGGAGGTGTAGGGTACTGGGGTCTAATTGTAAAGTAAAGCCTTAAAACTTACCAAATACATCCATTTTTCAAGCCAAAAACTTTATCAAGTATTGATTTGCATCTTGAGACTGCATACATATCAGAAAACAGCATACCCATGTTGCTTTCAAAAACTAAAAAAGAAAAAAATCAAACCTTTGTTGTGAAATTCAGCCATTTTAAAATTCGCCAACTACCCTGTTCATCTTCTTTCACTGCACCCTTTCTGCCTCAGGGGCATGAATTCAATTTGGAAAGTCATTACTAGAGCTATTATTAACATTACTGAATGTTAATGCATAGATTTGAATTGCTGTCTCTATTTGGTAGACTACCAGACAGTAAAATCTGAAAAAGGCACACTTACATTCTCGAAGACACTTCCTGGTGCCACTAGATTGGTAATGCTCATGTTTGCTTCAGTGAGAGAGAATATTGAGCAGGCATGTAGCATGCAGTTAAGTGACAAGAACTGAACAGAGGTTATAGGCATGCATCCTTCCATCCATCTCTCTATCTATCTTCCTAACCTGCTTATCCAGGGGAGAGCTACGGAGCAGCATTATAACCAAGGCAGGAATAATCCATGGATGGGGTGCCAGTCTATAGCTGGGCAAACACACATACAATCACCTGAGCCACTTCAGCAATGGCAATTCAATTAGGTATAATGAGTTTGAAGTTTAGTAAGTTCACAACAGACATTCTAACATAGGCAGAGTGTGAGCGGAAAACTGTCATTCCTGTCACACAGCACCAGGACAGCTACATGGAATATACATGTTCTTCCTGTATATTTACAGATAGATTAGTATCGGCATCAGTGAATTTACTCAATCAAAACATTGCACTCAGTTGTTTTACTCCCATATTCTCAGCAAGAGCACCACTTCAACCATTTTAAAAAAATCGATCGTAGGTTTATGCGGCTTCAGTCTACGTGATCACATTCATCAAATTTTTTTTTTTTATCATGCATGCACCAGACACTCCATAGAAAAGGTGTCTTGCCTCTTTCAAAAATCTAAGGTTTTTATTAAAATTATAGTGCAATGTAATCAGTTCAGTTTAGATTTATTGTTATGTTTACAAAGTACAATAAAACTCATATGTGCTCTTTTCACTGTGCAGCCATTTGGTGCACCTTTTGTTGAGGCTTTGTGAAAACAGCAGCATGGAATGTAATGGGATATCTGTGGCATTGGGTTGTCAGTACTCCACCCACAAAGGGCACTGTAGGAACACAAATGAGCAAGAAACATACCTACAAGAAAACAGAATCAAGAATCTCTGATAATATGTATTTTTGTCAGGTTACTATGTTGTTACAAGCATGCTTCAGAAAATTGAAAGGAATGTTTTCTTAAATCAGAACCTTTTCTACTTCAAAGTGGACACATTCGGTAAAATTTAAGGCTCTTCTTTCAAATGGGAACCTGATACCCTTTACCTTTACCTTCACTCGTAGCATTACTGGACACATTATGATTGTAAATGGAAGTAAACTTGATGTGTCTGTCATCTGCTTCATTCAGTTTCCAATTCCAACCACTGCATTTTAATTCCTCAACCTGTTTGTTTGTGCCTCTTGGATGGCACATCTGGAAATTCCTCTCTGCTGCAGGAAAATGTGAATTGATTACTCTGTTAATTAATTATTATTGGTTCCTTTGGAAATGCTTGTAATTAATTAAATAATTTGGCAAGGTTCTCAATTTATTCTCTTTACCCTTCTCTGTGGAAGGGGGTCTCTGGCTGTTAAATTTATATATCAAGGTAAGTGAAGCACACTTGTTTTAAGAAGCAGAATAATAGAATTTATTAATAAACACAAGGATTGTATAAACATGATAAGTGCATATAAATATTGACATAGAAGACAGAACACAAGACAGATGAGACGGACAAACAGAACAGGCTGGCTTTTCACTGGCTATTTAGAGTTCTAATTCATCTTGGCAAAGATAAACAGTTTTTATGATAACCAAGTATTTAAGGATGGTGTCTAATGTTGTGCGGAGTTGTTTGTTGTTGCTGCTCTAGGTTCTTGTACTGGAGTGCACTCTTTCTCTTTGCTATTTGTTCCTTTGTTTGAGGTATGCTGTGATGCTGCCTTTCTCAGCTTGCTGTTAGGCTCTTTGCTGAGTCCTCTGCAACTTCAAAGGGAAAAGAATGACACAAGAGTGTTGGTGCTCAAGTTCCCTGCTTGAAGTTATAGCTGCTTTTCAGTCTTCTCAGACTGGGCTCAGTCACTGGCACAGAGCTTGGCTTAGCAGAGTGAACTAGTTTAGGGCATCCTGCTCCAAGACTCTATAGAAAGCAGTTTCCAGGCCAAAGAAAGTTTGTGAGCTCTTTGCTTTGCACACAGTGGGTGGCTTTTCACCACTTTCAGCTCAGAAACAGGTCAAATTGCCAGCTTTCATTTCCCCAAAGGAGTGTACACAGTATTTTTTTGGCTCCCCAAAAGAAACAGAAGAGACTAATGCATCTAGTTTTGAAGGAAGGTGTAAACTGTTGTGATTCGATAAAATTCACTTCCAATTACAGAACCAGTGCCTGCTTTAGGAGCATTACTTTGTACATTACATCCAGGTAGAATTTAGTTCATGGTCACAAACCTAAAATGAAAGACCTTTTGGGTGACCTCTTGTCTGAAGGAGTCTCTGCAAAGGTGTCAGCTCAGCTCTGATTTACATCTTTGGTATCAGATGAAGTGCAGGTTGATATTCCTATGAGCTGCAGTTCAGCCACTTACTCACAATGCAGGTAGATGTGCAGTTGGATCTCTGTATTCTTGTTAAATCTGTTGTCTTAACAGGCCTTGTGTGACACTAAAAATCCCAGAAAAATGGACAATGTCCACTCTGTACTACATTGCCAGGAAATGTCTGTTTAAGAGAGACCTCGATGATGTAGATGATTATCTTGTGTCTTGTCGCTATGCCATAGTTTATAATTTGTAAGTTAAACCGCCACATCTACTATACCCTCATCTTTTTAGTATGGTTATCCCTTGCCCAGTTTTATTCCCTCTACACAACTGTTTCTGTTTCAGTTAATCACTTTGGGTTCAGCTTACAGATTACATAATTGGTCATTAACTAAGCACTGGGATGTATGCCTACAAAAATCACATATATCTGGAAAGCGGTCTATCAATTGTAATAAGGCGTTATATAGCGCCCGACCCAGGACAGAGGCACGTGTAAAATAAATAGACTTTCTTTATTTCTCTTCAGCCGTGGGGCACGCCTTCCCTGTGTCCTACAGGCCCAACACAGTCCCACAAGCACTTAATACAGCACAAATAAAAAATCCTTCCTCTGGCACCACCACTCCTGCCAGGCAACCTCATCCTCTTCCTCCCGATTCTGGCCCCTGAGTGGTGGATGCTGGCCCTTTTTATAGTCCACCCGGAAGTGCTCCAGGTGCTTGATCACCTGTGGCTAATTGCATTTCCGGGCAGGGCTGTAGAGATGTCCAGGTGGGCTCCAGTATCCATGCAGCACCCCCTGGCGGCCACCCCAGATCCCCACAGGGTTGGGGAGAACTCTGTCTCCATTGAAACCCTGCGGGAAATTGAGGCACCATTGTCAGCCAGGGAGGCTGCCACCAAGCGTCCTGGGGGAGGTAGTGAGACGCCCATGGCTGCTCCCCAGGAACATATGTAGAAGGGGTGTCCTGGCCGGGCATGGGACCTGGCCGCCCGCCACACCATCCATCCATCCATTATCCAACCCGCTATATCCTAACTACAGGGTCACAGAGGTCTGCTGGAGCCAATGCCAGCCAACACAGGAAACAACCCCCGGGCAGGGCACGCACACACACACACACGCACACACACGCACACACACACAAACACACACCAAGCACGCACTAAGGACAATCTAGAATCGCCAATGCACCTAACCTGCATGTCTTTGGACTGTGAGAGGAAATCCACGCAGACATGGGGAAAACATGCAAACTCCATGCAGGGAGGACCTGGAAAGCGAACCCGGGTCTCCTAACTGCGAGGCAGCAACGCTACCCACTGCGCCACTGTGCCACCCTATTGCTATGTTAATTTCTTGGAATGTCAAAATACACTCTTTGCAATTGACGCGCTAATCCAGAAGACATAAAATACCCATCTAACTAAAATATTTTAGTGGACTATCTAATGTGCCTAAGACATTTACACAAACACACCCACACACATATGGTGTATATATAAAGTATATACATACAGTATATGCAAAATGCAATGCATGCCCTGACCACCTGCTGCAGGAGCCCTAAATGATGTTACGCATCCAATCAGGGTGAACTCTACTGGTTACCTATAGAAGTTAGTGAGGACAGATGGAGAAATCTGCAATTTCCTCAGACAACTGAGTATGTAAAGGCATTCATGAGCTTTCTTAACAACAGCTGAAAAGTGTTGCATCTAGTTCAGTTCAAAAGTGGTGATCACTGCAAGAAATTTAAAGCTGCTCACTTTCTCCAGAGCATGCCCTCCAGTATAATTGGCAATATGCTCAGTTTTCTCCTGTCTGAAGTCTATGACAAGATCCTGGATTTTGCTGACATTAAGGGTGAGATTATTGTCCTGATATGACCTTGTCAGCAGGTAAGCCTCCTCTCTGTCAGCTCTGTCATTGATGTTGGTGATTAGGTCTGTGATGGTAGTGTCATCATCAAATTTAATGATGTAGTAGGAGCTGTGTTTGGCTACACAGTCAGAGTTGAAATAGGAGCACAGAAGGGGGCTTAACAATCCTAACTGATGGAGTATGTGTTTTGAGGGTCAGCATAGAGGATGTGATGCTGCCAATCCATACATACTGAGGTCTGTTGGTTTTGAAGAGAGGAATGACCGAACACAGTATATGTTACAGAGGTGGAAATAAAAACATTTCTTAATGTGGTTTATGTGGGTGGTTCAAGAAAGTAAGGAATCAAAAATGACGCCAGTTGCAGAGGGAGGCACCAAGTCACAAGAGAAGGAGTTTAATAATCATTTTTGATGGTTTAAAGTGCTAAATGCTGAGTTGTACTCTATAAACAGGGTTCTGGTTTAACAGTCACAGTTATTCTGATAGGGCAGAATGGTACATCAATATGGCATTGTCTGCAGACTGGTTGTGCTGATATCAGAACTGGAGGTGATAATGATTATCTGAAATATTCTGTGTATTGTGTCCCAGCAATTAAAGTGCATATTATTGCCAAATATATTAGAGTCTGAGATCTTTAAGACTAAAAAATCATTTTTACACTCCACCTCTCCAGTTTCTGAACTTACCTTTTCCATTATTGAGTAATCTAAAAAAGCTAACTAATCTAGACCTCATGTTTTTTATTTGATACATGGATTGTCAATTTGGTCTGGTATAATATGCGCCCAATCCTTTTTCCTGATGGTGAACTTTTCCTCTTCGGATATTTTCATCATTTCCTCTTCGAGTCGCTAATCAAAATGTCCCACTGTAATACACATTGATTTATCGTTATGTTTACTCATCCATTTTCCACAAAGCATTACAGCTATAAACCTCGTTCATGTGGCCTGAGCATGTGTAAGAAAGTCACTACCAAGCTGCTGCTGCCAACATATAATGTCTGACAACAGAACAGGCTGATAAGACCAATTTCTTATTTTTAGACCCTTACTTGAATAATTATTATCATTGTTGATTTTTTTGCACTTCTTCTATGCATTTGTCCTTTTATTAAAGTGGATAAGCTGATTTCTTTCCATCCGGCAGTTACTCTCTGTTGGACGCATTCAGCATTAATGTTTGCAGTGCACCATCTATTAGAATGCATTGTATTTTGTAATGCATGTAGTACCAAAATGCATCACATTTTTCATTTCAACAGATGGTGTGTTACAAATATTAGCACTGTTGCTGGTTTGTGTTAGGACTCTTGCAGCAGAGTTTCGAATCAACTGAAGCTGTGATGTAAGATTAGAAAGGGCACCTGGCAGCAGCGAGTTACAATAATCAATCCGGGATGTGGTAAAAGCATGGACAAGTTTCTCAGCATTACAAAAGAGAGGAATGAGTGGACACTGGATATGTTATAGAGGTGGAAATAAAAAACGTTTCTTAATGTGGTTTATGTGGGTGGATCAAGAAAGTAACAAATCAAAAATGACACCAAGATTCCTTGCATCAGAAGAAAGTCTGATAAGATCACCATGAAGAGTGATTGAGATGGAGCTCATTTTCTTAAGTTGCGCTTTAGTGCCAATTTGCAGGAGTTTAGTTTTGTTGCAATTTTATTTTAAAGAGTTTTGCTCCATTCAGGTTTTAATTTCATTGAGCCGAGAAAGCCATGATGAAGTTTCACTTCTAACATTGAAATAGAGCTGAGTATCATGGGCATAAAAATGATAACCAGGTCCAAAGCTACAAATAATGTGGCCAAAGAGAAGCATATAGATGAAAAACAGCAGACAACTATGGACAGAGCTCTGAGGAACTCCTTGTGTGACCTGCACGGAGCTGGATCTGCTGTTGCCAAGATTAACAAACTCTTGCCTATCAGTCAGATAGGACTTAAACCACCAGAGGGCAGTGCCAGAGATACCCAGCATGTTCTCCGTTCTGGACAGTAGAATGTCATGTCTGACAGTGTCACATGCTGCACTATAAAATTAATATGCTGGTTTGTCCAGAGTATGTTGCCATAAACAAATCATTAGTTACCCACAGCAGAGCAGTTTCACAGCTGTGCTGCACCCTGAAACCAGACTGAAGAGGGTTCCATCAAATTATTAGAAGTTAAGTACTTGGTGAGTTGGGGGATTACAACATGCTTAAGAACTTTTGACAGAAAATTTAAGTGAGAAATAGGCTGAAAACTGTTAAGACTGTCAGTATCAAGACTAGACTTTTTTCAACAGTGGGGTTACAGAAGCATGGCTCGCACATCCGTGTCAACGGATGTATTTATTATTATTGTATTATGGCTTGAAGGCAGGATTTAAGAAGTGTGGTGAGGATGTGGTCCAGTACACAGGTATTGGGCCTCATCTTAAAAAGCAGGTCATTGACAAATGCAGATATGACTGGTAAAAATTGGAAAAAGAGTTGGATGATGGATTTAAGTTAGTTTAATTATTTAAATCTTTAATTTTATTGCGTAAAAAGTAGAGGAGGTAATTTGGCCAGAGGCAGGTTGAAGTAATTAATTAACTACAGAGAGCAAAACCCTTGGGTTAACATGGCCATTTTCTATTATTCTGCCATATTGTGTGTTCTTGACTGCAGTTAGTGCATCCCTTTAAGCTCTTTGATGGCCAGAGAAAGCCTGAATGTGCATGGTGAAGCCAGTCTTACGTGACATTCTCTGAAGGCATCGGCCAGCGGCATTTATAGACCGTAACTCTGAATTGTACCGTGGAGCTGAGCGCTTAAAGGAAACCTCTTTATGCTTTAAAGGAACTATTTTATCTGGTGCTGAAAGAAGGGATGTGCTATAGTGATCAACAAGACTATCTAGTGTTGATGGAATAGGTGAAGAAGAGTAAAAAGATTAAAAATGGAACTAGCAAGGATATAGGAACCAATATTTTTCAGGTTTCTGAAATAAATTTGACATTTACAGGTAAGAGGAGGGAGAGAAATTTATATAAAGAATAAATTCAGCATATTTTATGTTGGATATCAAGACAGATTTTTGGAGAGAAACAAAATACTGCAGATCTAGCAGCAGAAATCAATTACTGAAACATGATGTACGGGAGACACAATACACAGCCCTTAATGTGTAATTAGTGTCCAGTTTAAGTAATGAGTAGAGAAAATACACTTGAAGATGTGTTTCTCTGATGAAACTGCAATGTGCAAATAATGCACTAATTATTAATCAATGATTATAAGATTCAGTTTTAACTGAAACTTCTCTTTAGAATTAAATGACCAGACCTTGAGCAATAAAATTCACTTGGAGAACAGAATAGTGATGTAAACCTATTTATGTACTGTCAAAAATTAAACAAGAAGCACATATACATAACACTTTTTTGAAAAGTTTGTCCCATTTTTATTTTACGTATAATAAGGTGAGCTTAATTGCCATTTGGCTTCTGCATCACATCATCAATACATTTTGACTTCTGAAATCCATAAAAGTCAATTGCAGCACATGCAAGACATATGGGAGAAATGAAGATTGGGTCTACTGATGTTAGAGCATTTCAGGTTTGACTTGATTTGCATTTTTGGCTGACATCTTAATCCAAGGTGACTTGCAACATTTAGAATACAACTGATTACATTTCTCTTTGGTTTTCAGGAACACAGGCAGGTTAGATAACTTGCACATGGTAACACAGTGTCTGTATCAGGATTTGAACCCACAACCTCGGGGTTTAAAGTCCAAAGCCTTAACCACTACACCGCACCACACTTTATAAGACAATTCTGTACACCCAAGTTCACATTATACAATTTTGCCATAGATTTCAAGTCATAGGCAATTTTTAAGACTGGCTACAAAATGCCCAGATCTCTGCAATTGTCCATCAATGAGGGTCACTACGAATAAAGGACACACCTAGAGTCAGTCTCTGAGCTGTTGCAGACACCCCCAACTTTTTCACACATGTTTGAAATTATTGGCACAAAATTTTGTAATGTTAGCAGACCTACAACAAATAGTGAGAAAGGTGATGAGCAAAAGCCAGTGAGAGAGAAGGAGGAAGTAAGATGGAGGAGGCAGAAACTGGAAAAACATCTTCAACTCGTTCCTCAGCATGTGTTAACCCAGGAAACTGAGAAGACATTGGTACAACCTGTTTCTGAACTAATGAGAGTACTAACAATTTACACTGCAAGCACTGCTCTTCTGACTCTATCTTGGTAAGAAATAGTCGAATATTTGTGTGTGTTTCGTGAGTCAATGGAGTTTCAGAATTGGTACTCTTTGTTGGGGGAAGGAGCGTGTAATCTGTGAATCTCATCTGCACTTGCTTGTGTACGGTGCATACATTTATGATGACAATTGAACACAAGAAAGAATCTTGTGTATTGTGAGCGGTTCAGCGATTTTTAGATTTTAAAGTTATGTAGCATGAGACTAGCATAACATGCAACGCAAAGAGGCCATCTGTTCTTTTCCGTTTAGTTGTTTTCTGGGTTACCTTGATTTTACATTTTTACATTTAACATTTTCACTTTTGGAAATTTAGTATGAAGTCACAGTTCACCCTCCCTTGCTCTAATGTACACTTAAGGGTTAAAGAGGGTTACACAAGCGAAGTGGCTACATATTGGAGCTTTCAGTTTCCAAATTAATTAAAAGCTTGTAAAAGTTAGAAATTTACCTGACACTGTTAATTATGACTTTATTACACAGAAACAATTAAACAGAAGAAAGCAAATGTGTAGATGGCTGTTTACTTACTTTTTAGAGATATAATTTGTCTTGGCTGCGGTGGGTTGGCACCCTGCCCAGGATTGGTTCCCTGCCTTGTGCCCTGTGGTGGCTGGGATTGGCTCCAGCAGACCCCCGTGACCCTGTGTTCGGATTCAGCGGGTTGGAAAATGGATGGATGGATGGAATTTGTCTTGGCACAGATAAACAGTTTAATAATTCCAGGTCTTTGAGGATAAAGACTAGTGATGAGCTAAGCAGAGCAGTAGCCATTTGCATACAGTTTTGCAAAACTAAAATCATTCTGCTAATTATTTTGTAATTATGAAATGCAAAACTCACTAAAAAAGTTGTTTGGGAGTATTAAAAGTATTTGTCGATGAAATAAGGAATATTGATCCCAAAGCTTTGCTCTCACTTGCCTTTTTTCATATGTTTTGTTCCACAGTTGTTGAACGCAGGTAATCAGTAACATGTCAGTAAATCCTCCTACCGTAACAAACACAGCACATATCTACTGTTACCAGGATGCTGTGCTGATGGGCCATTAGTGAAAACAAGAATTCAGATGCCACTTGGCATAGCCTTGGTGGTTGCATTACTGAAAAAATGTGTGGTGGTCTAAATGTTAAAAGAAATTTCAAGAGTAATCTTCTGCTTCATTTACTTCTTCCCTCTGAAGTCCTCATATTTAATTAGATGTTTTTTTCTGAGTGGAAATTTGTTTCAATTCAGGTTTCATCAGTGTCAGTGTTATTCCTATGAAAACAAAATAGGTCTTTAACAAAAAAAATCATGTCATTAAAACTAAAGCAAAAAAACTAAAAGCAAAACTAAAATTAAATGAAAACAAGAAAATAAAAACTAAAAATAAATAATTTTTGCAATTTTAATTTTGATTTTCACCACACTAGTCTTTGTGCACAATGTACATGGAAGAGTGCAGTTGCCTATATACTGTATTTATTAAATGCTATTAAAGATGTACAGTAGTGAATTTGGTTAGAAACGAACATTGATTCATGCACACGTGCAAGTAGCCTTCTGAATCTGTGGATTCCATTGGTCATTTCATTCTTCATTCAGCTTTCCCTTTTAGAACTGAGAGCTATTACCAAAGCCTCATCATTTGTCAATGGTCAATGACTATTTAAAAGCTCTACAAGTACCATGTCTGATTCTGCGCTCTGTGTAGTGTGTTTACTTTGCAGTGTTGTAGAGATCTGGCAGGGTTTGTTAGACCTGTAAATGAATAGCAATTAAATGGTCCATGTCACCCAGAGCTGGGCTGTAAAACGGAAAGAAATGCCCTCGTGTCCTATTCATTATTCTTTATCGCTAATATCTACATTTTTATCCCTACATGTAATTATACAAAAATTGCATTACTTGCTCATGTCTTTGTTTTTTTGTCTGCTTCTTTCTTAACTTCAGAAACTTCAGAAATTCAGAACTTTGACTTTCAAATATTTATTAATGTTTGATGTTAGTTTTTATCCAGTGTTATTAATGTCATCTTTGATATTATGTTTATTGTATTCCTTTGACTGTTTGTGAAGCACTTTGAGTTTTAGAAAGGTGCTATATTAACAAATGTATTATTGTTATTAGTGTCAACAGTAATTTGTGACAGACGGGTATCAGCAATAGTGAAAGGGTAGGTCTACAGGACGGTAGTGACACCAGCTGTGTTATATGGGTTGGAGACGGTGGCACTGACCAGAAAGCAGGAGACAGAGATGGAGGTAGCAGAGTTAAAGATGCTAAGATTTGCATTGGGTGTGACAAGGATGGATAGGATTAGAAATGAGTACATTAGAGGGTCAGCTCAAGTTGGACGGTTGGGAGACAAAGTTAGAGAGGCGAGATTGTGTTGGTTTGGACATGTGCAGAGGAGAGATGCTGGGTATATTGGGAGAAGGATGCTAAGGATGGAGCTGCCAGGGAAGAGGAAAAGAGGAAGGCCTAAGAGAAGGTTTATGGATATGGTGAGAGAGGACATGCACGTGATGGGTGTAACAGAACAAGATGCACAGGACAGTTAGATATGGAAGAAGATGATCCACTGTGGCAACCCCTAACGGGAGCAGCCGAAAGAAGAAGAAGAAGAAGATTACTACTACTATTACACAGCATCATGAGCTCAGGTTTGATTGCTAACCTGGTCAGTGTCTGTAAGAAGTTTGCTTGTTTTCCTGATGTATCTGTGGACTGAGTGTGTCTAACTGCAGATATTGTTTAATAGCTGGATATTTAAAGTGTGTCATTAAGCACTCTCAATTGCCAAAATTTGTTTATTCCTTCATGTGTTGTTAAATGACATCGTCCCAGGTTGACTCACAGGGAGCTCCCCAGGTTTTGCATGTTGCTTATTAAGTGAATCATCTGAGATGTTGCTATAACAGATGTTCAGTATTTAATGTAAATTGTATGCTTGTAGAAAGGCAAGATATACAGTACATCGAAAATCTTTTGTTCCTATTTCTGTTATAATTGGACAGGGTTGTGGCTCTAAGGCTAGGGATCGGAAAGGTAACAGTTCAACTCCCTTAAACAAGCAAAGTGACTCTGTTCTGCTGGGACCTTAAGTACAGCCCTTAATCTGCAATTGCTTTGTCCTGAGTATGACATTAATCTGTATCCAGCCCTGCAAGCAAGACCTCCAACTTACAGGGTGGCACTCCAGCCACCGTAAAAAAAACCTCACACTGTTCCAGTGTGGTGCTGAGGTGTCACCCAGTACACTTGGGTCCCAATCCAGGTGGTTCATTGTGTGGTGGGTGCAGCAACATGCTATCAGCGCATGCTCCCAAGCCCCTCTGCTATTATTGTTATTAACACAATTTAAATACTGAATTCAACAGTATTTCAAAAAATAAGCAATAATTCCAACAAAAAATATTTTATCAAACTTTCAAAAGGGGTACATGACATATAGTCAGCATCAGGAGATATCAAAAAGAAATATAAAATTAGATTATATGTATGCAGTGATCTTAAAGTTTGCAAAGTAAACCTCAAAAATAAAAGAGATAGCATGTTTGAAATGAAATAGTCATGTGCTTAAACTTGTTGCAGATTAAAGTAACAAATGATATCTGAGCACACTTGTTATTTGATTCGTTCATTGTCTGATTATACTGGAAGCACTGAACTGTCACAATATCAGGAGAAAGTGGAGTTCTGTCACAGATGGTAAAATTGTAGGCACAACATGAATGATATACAATTTGACAAATTTAAAGAAAACTGTTTTACACTTGCAAAATTGTGTTCATGTGTACATTTTTGGTATGGCAAAATCTAAAAGTTCATTTTTGAAAATGTAGTACTAGGGTGTTGTACCATGTTAGCCATTATGAATGTAGTGAAAAGTCAAGCAAAATGACATGTTTTATTGGTTAACTAAAAAGATTACAATATGCAAACTCAGATTACATCTTGCCTGAAGAAGGGACCTGAGTTGCCTCGAAAGCCTGCATATTGTAATCTCTTTAGTTAGTCAATAAAAGGTGTCATTTTGCTTGACGTTTCACTACATTTCTGAAAATGTAAATACATTCAAAACATAGAATAAAAAATTAAAATTAGAAAATTGCAAAAAACTGAAACTAAGTACAACACAAAAAAAGAATGAAAAACTAAATAAAAAATAAAATTAGAAAAAATTAAAAATAGAAAAACTAAATAAAAAGTAAAAGTATATTTAAACTAGAAAAACACTGTCCAGGATATTTGTAATGAGATATATATATACATATATAACTGCTCAAAAAAATTAAAGGAACACTTTGAAAACACATCAGATCTCAATGGGAAAAATAAAATCATGCTGGATATTTCTACTGATATGGACTGTGTAATGTGTTAGAAACGAAAGGATGCAACATCATCTGATGGAAATGAAAATTATCAACCTACAGCGGGCTGAATTCAAAGAAACCCCAAAAATCAAAGTGAAAAAATGATGCAGCAGGCTAGTCCATTTTGCCAGAATTTAATTGCAGCAACTCAAAATCATACTCGGTAGCTTGTATGGCCCCCACGTGCTTGAATGCATGCCTGCAAATGTCGGGTCATGCTCCTAATGAGATGACGGATGGTGTCCTGGGGATCTCCTCCCAGATCTGGACCAGGGCATCACTGAGCTCCTGGACAGTCTGAGATGCAACCTGGCGGCATCGGATGGGCTGAAACATAATGTCCCAAAGGTGTTCAATTGGATTTAGGTCAGGCGAGCGTGGGGGACAGTCAATGATATCAGTTCCTTAATCCTCCAAGAACTGCCTACATACTCTCACCACATCAGGCCGGGCATTGTCGTCCACCAGGAGGAACCCAGAACCCTTTGCACCAGCATATGTCTGACAATGGGTCCAAGGATTTCATCCCGATACCTAAAGGCAAGGTGTTGTTGTCTAGCCTGTAGAGGTCTGTGCATCCCTCCATGGATATGCCTCCCTAGACCATCACTGACCCACCACCAAACAGGTCATGCTGAACGATGTTACAGGCAGCATAACGTTCTCTACGGCTTCTCCAGACCCTTTCACATCAGTCACATGTGGTCAGGGTGAACCTGCTCTCATCTGTGAAAAGCACAGGGTATCCAGTGATTGACCTGCCAATTCTGGTTTTCTATGGCAATTGTGAATCAAGCTCCATGGTGCCAGGCAGTGAGCACAGGGCCCACTAGAGGAGATCTGGCCCTCAGGCCACCCTCATGAAGTCTGTTTCTGATTGTTTGGTCAGAGACATTCACACCAGTGGCCTGCTGGAGGTCATTTTGTAGGGCTCTGGCAGTGCTCATCATGTTCCTCCTTGCCCAATGGAAGATACCAGTCCTCCTGATGGGTTAAAGACCTTCTACAGCCTTGTCCAGCTCTCCTAGAATAACTGCCTGTCTCCTGGAATCTCTTTCATGCCCTTGAGACTGTGCTGGGGGACACAGCAAACCTTCTGGCACGTATTGATGTGCCATCCTGGAGAAGTTGGACTACCTGTGCAACCTCTGAAGGTTCCAGGTATTGCCTCATGCTACCAGTAGTGACACTGACTATAGCCAAATTCACTGTATATTCACAAAAATGCATATTTTTTGGGAAAGCTGCCACTGATTCACTTGCTCTGTTCTTTACATCTGCTTGGTCTCAGTCACCTCAGATGACTAGCTTCTAACTTATAACATATAACATATCTTAATGTTTCTGAGTAGAATTTAGTGATTTTGTACATTGTCCTAGAGTGTTTTACATCCTCTGATTCAGCACATATTCATCTTTTCTGCAACATACTATTGGAACATAAAATGTGAAAATAGATTTGGAAGCATTGATAAAAGGCAAAACTACTTTTGTGATGAAACAAACAGATAAAACATTCTACTGTATTATGTAAAGTACTAAGTCAAATTTTGGAGACCACTATCTGCCACACTACCTCTCTCTCTCTTTCTTTCACCTTGTCAAGCTGTTATAAAGTTGTAATGTGTGACTTAAAAGACAGACTGGTGATAAAGATAACACCTAAATTGCTGCTGATTCAGTAAAACACCTATAAACAATATGCTGTAGCCATGCAAAGACAGTCACAAAATTGCACGTTTAAAAGGCATTAATGGGATCACCAAAATAATAATAAAAATAAACAAATACTTTATAATTAAAATAAATTTGTACACAAGTAACCAAAACTGAAAATCTTAACATTTACCAAAATTAATATCTCAATTAATCTGGCTGGGCGGCACGGTGGCGCAGTGGGTAGCGCTGCTGCCTCGCAGTTGGGAGACCTGGGGACCTGGGTTCGCTTCCTGGGTCCTCCCTGCGTGGAGTTTGCATGTTCTCCCCGTGTCTGCTTGGGTTTCCTCCGGGCGCTCCGGTTTCCTCCCACAGTCCAGACATGCTGGTTAGGTGGATTGGTGATTCTAAATTGGCCCTAGTGTATGCTTGGTGTGTGGGTGTGTTTGTGTGTGTCCTGCGGTGGGTTGGCACCCTGCCCGGGATTGGTTCCTGCCTTGTGCCCTGTGTTGGCTGGGATTGGCTCCAGCAGACCCCCGTGACCCTGTGTTCGGATTCAGCGGGTTGGATAATGGATGGATGGATTAATCTGGCTAAGATCACGTGTTTTAAAACAAAGTAAGGAGCCCTCTGACTGTTCATGATATCGTCAGGCTTCCATGATGAAACCTACTGCCAAGTTGTTGGGAAAACTAGTTGCAAGTAGTCATCTGAAAATTAATACAACCAATTACTGATTCATCTTTACCTTTTCCTTCTGTCTTTTTCTCACAAGGCATAAAGAAGGCATTCAACCATACAAAATCTTTCTTGAGATCAAGTTTATTTGGGTTTGGTGTGTGGTCTGTTAGTATAATTAAAGCCCTGTATTCATCCCTAACAATGAGGCTACTCTCTTCTTTCATGTCTATCCTGGCATTGCATATATATATATATTTTATTTACATTTACAGGGCAAGGGAGGAAGGTATATTTAATCTATTGCGGTAAAGTTAGTTGCAATTTATTGTTTTTATACTTATGTAATTTAGTAAAATGTGATCATAAATTATGGACTCTCCACTTTACTATTAATAAGTGACTTATTTTCATCACTCCATTATGTATCCAAACACCAAATAAAATTACTCAGAGATTTTTCCATGCTTCCTTTGACTACTAATTAAATTTATGAGCAAGCAATTCTGTGCATTAAATGTTCCTCATTGAAGTTATTTATTATAATAAGTCTAAGATTATTGTCAGTATTAAAACAACAATTTCAAAGTGACCTCCCCTCTGGCACACTCTGGGACTCTGTTCTGAATATGCTGAAAAATATACATTATATGTAATTAAAATAAATGATGTACATCTCAGCTATTTAAATTAGTAGATAGTATGAATTTATAGATCTGTAACCTTCATGTGTATCATTTCACAACTGAGCTTATGCTACTGCTTGACAAGACTAGATTCCTGCATTTCCGTACCATCCTAGACCAGGGGTAGGCAACGTCGGTCCTGGTGAGCCGCAGTGGCTACAGGTTTTCATTCCAACCCAACTGCTTAATTAGAAACCAATCATTGCCAATCTCAGACCTTATTTAATTTTATGGCTTGTTAGTCTGTGCAATGTAAGGCTCTTATATCGTAGATTTTTTTCCTTTCCAAGGATATCATCCAAATGATATGAAGCCTAAAACAGATCATTTTCAGTCTGTCACATTTTTCTATTAAGTGTTTTATTAAATCAAACAGTGCATGATGAACACATACAGATGTAACTGGAAAAAAGCTAGCTGGAGAACTGCTGGCTGCTTTGTCTTTTACATCTTATTGCTAATAAGGAGCAATTAAAACACTGAATGCAGCAGTTTAAGATTGAAATAAGCAATTAAGGTTGGAGAACCTTAACAAGCGAGACCACTAAAATGAAGCATCAAAATGTCACTTAAGCAATATGTGCTTCATCAGCAATAATTGAGTTCTCGTTAAGGAACTGGGTTGGAACAAAAACCTGCACATACTGCGGCTCACCAGGACCGACGTTGCCTACCCCTGTCCTAGACACTTTCTCTGTGGAATGTCCTTTTACCGTCTATTAGTTTGTTCTCCTCCCATTTCTGAAGGGTGAACAGGTTGGTTTGATGGGTAAATCCAATTTAGCCCAACATGACTGAGTGTGATTGTATGTGTGTGTGAGCCTTGTGATTAAGGACCCAAGCCAGGAAACACCCATGAATGGATTCTTAGTTTAATTCTTTATGGCTCTAGGAATGGTGAAGCTGATATCCCTCCAGCTTCAGCAAAACCTGTGTTAGGTCAGCTTGTGCCTTTAATCTAATCTCCTGCTAGTGATCATGGGTGTGTGCTTGAGTATGCTCTGCTGTGCCATCTATAGCTAATTCATATCTTGTGCCTTATGCTGTTGTGACAGGCACTGGGCCCTGCTTTTGTGAACAGGTTTGATAGTCGATAGATTGATGAACAGTGCTACAGATGTCTTTTATTTTGAAAAGATATTATATCTTTGCTCTGTATTATCTGTATTGACCCCCTTCTTTTTGACACCCAAGCCCAACCTACCTGGAAAGGGGTCTCTCTTTGAACTGTCTTTCCCAAGGTTTCTTCCATTTTTTCCCTATAAGGGTTTTTTTGGGAGTTTCTCCTTGTCTTCTTAGAGAGTCAAGGCTGGGGGGCTGTCAAGAGACAGGGCCTGTTAAAGCCCATTGCGGCACTTCTTTTTGGGCTATACAAAAATAAATTGTATTGTATTATTCTAAACAGAACTGTTATTTGCATGCTGAATTTGTGTTTATCTGATTTTCTGCTCTATTCACTGTTTTGTTCCACAGTCTAACAGCAAGTCAGAAGAGCCTTTTGACTACCTCTAGTTACCCCTGTGAACATCTGGGATTTGTACCTATGCTCATGTACGCCCGGTTGCAGCTGAGTTTAAACATAGTTACCTTCTGTATAACCCTGTGGAATTTTTATGAAAAGTAAAAAGAACATAACAACATAGTATATTCTTCAATTCACTGCACCTTTCATCCCTATATCAAGGTAAAGTCTAAATTATTTTTTTATTGTATAGAAGTATTTAATTGATTGAAGATAAAGGTCATTTGGAAAGCTAAATAATATTTTTATTCTGTTTAATTGAAGCGAAAAGGTAATGATGACAAATATATTAGCAGTTTCCAAGGTTACCATAAAATTCACCCTTTGAGATTCAGTCTCAGAAATATTTTTAACATGCTATAGAGTATATGGTGATGGCAATATAATGCTTTTAAAACCAAATTCAGTTCATGTTTCTATGTCCAAAATTGCAAATTACTATTTCCACCCAGCCAATGATTTTCTTTCTCAAATGGCTCCACTTGTATGTTTTACCTCTGTTCCTCCCAGCAGCTGTCCAGCGTCACTCTGAATGATGACCACGGTGATATCTGCCAAGTGGGACTTGCTGGATAATTGCAGCACACTCAGTCCAAGCACCACAGGGACAGACTTTCAGCTCAATGTGTCACTGGACAAAGATCCATATGCAAATTATGATGAGGAGATTTTGCACTATCTTTGGAGGGACTATCTCTTTCCTAAACTCTATGAATGGGTCCTCATTGTTGGATATATCGTTGTATTTGTGGTGGCCCTGGCTGGTAATGTCTTAGGTGAGTGTCTTAGGTGAGCTAAACAAATATCTGAAAAGTCAGTATTCTACATATTCATACATTACTCTAAATATAAGAAACACATTGCAAAACTGACCATCTGGTCAACCTAGGGAAGTTTTTACAAACAACAAAACTGCAGTGTTCTATCATCCTAGATGGATACTGTGGCTTTATTTAACTGTAGAAACTGCTTGAGATGGCATCTAATTTATATCACAGCCTAGACCTTTAGCCACTGAATTACATTGCCTTTTTAAACAAGTGATAACAAATAATCCTTTCTATTTTTGTGGGAAATTGTATCATTTAAATATACTATTGCCTGCTTTGAAAAGATTACTATTCCTGCATAATGATTGACAACTTTAGCCAAAGGGACTTATAAGATCAGGAGATAGTAGAAATGTTTCCTTGCATTTTTTACAGAGCACAACTAACTTAAGTAAGCGAAACAACAGTTTTGGGGTTTACAGTCAGATGTGTTACCTACTACAAAACGCTAAGATCATTTTTGCTGTAATTCTTTCTTTTATTGTGAGGGGATGAGAGTTTCTGTTTCCCTTTTACTTGTTTTTATCTCTCTATGAATTCTGAGGCTGTCCTCTGAGAGAAGTTTGCAGCATTTAGAACTGAATGGAGTTAAATTTAAATTGTATAAAACAGAACTGAGCATAAATGAGACTGGGCTGTGCAGTGGTTAGTAATGCTGCCTCACAGCTCTCGAATCCTGGGCTCAATACCTGCCTTGTGCTTGGTCTGTGTTTAGCCTGCATGTTCTCCCATTAACCATTTTTTTTGTTTTGTCTCTCTTAAATATACCAATTTACCTTCCACATCCATAAAAGATGAAATTTAGATTAATGAACAATTTTCAAATGCATTGGTGTAATAGAGTGTGCTCTGAAGTGGTCTCCATCTTATTTGAAAATGCTTTCTTCTCTTGTACTTGATGCCAATGTTGGACTGGGATCATAAATGTTACCAGATTTTTTAAGTTTCTAGCATTCCCTAGTCATAACGGCTCCATATTATAAGTGGATTAATTTGTGTCTCATGACAAATCTGATGTGCACAATAACAACTCAGACAACCAAATGTGGTAAAGGGAGTGCACACTTTCACTGTAATATAAATTTCCATAGTTTCTATAGTTTTAAAATGAGCAGCACAACTGGACCATTAAAAACACAAAAACAAAATCTGACATCCATCTTAATGAATCTATTAGGTTCATACCGCATACAGTTGCCATTGCAGGTGCAATGTCATAATGCAAATCTATAAACCTCAATAAACACACAACTAACATGATGGCCATGACAAAAAAACAGAAAAAAAATCCTTTTTACTTTTAAATTATCAAAAGTCGTCGCAGAAGTTTATTTTTTCTGCAAACCTTTTGATCACCCCATCTGCTTCAAGAATCAAAAGGATATACTTTTCTAGACAGGCCCTGTGACACCATACTCCTCAGTCTATATATTTTTATTTTTATTTCAGAAACTCCTGTCACATGCCAACGGAGTGACTGGCAAGAAAAGAATGAATTTGGAGGCAATCCCAATAAGCTACAGTGCATCCGGAAAGTATTCACAGTGCATCACTTTTTCTACATTTTGTTATGTTACAGCCTTATTCCAAAATGGATTAAATTCTTTTTTTTTCCCTCAGAATTCTACACACAACACCCCATAATGACAACGTGAAAAAAGTTTACTTGAGGTTTTTGCAAATTTATTAAAAATAAAAAAATTGAGAAAGCACATGTACATAAGTATTCACAGCCTTTGCCCTGAAGCTCGAAATTGAGCTCAGGTGCATCCTGTTTCCCCTGATCATCCTTGAGATGTTTCTGCAGCTTAATTGGAATCCACTTGTGGTAAATTCAATTGATTGGACATGATTTGGAAAGGCACACACCTGTCTATATAAGGTCCCATAGTTGACAGTTCATGTCAGAGCACAAACCAAGCATGAAGTCAAAGGAATTGTCTGTAGACCTCCAAGACAGGATTGTCTCGAGGCACAAATCTGGGGAAGGTTACAGAAAAATTTCTGCTGCTTTGAAGGTCCCAATGAGCACAGTGGCCTCCATCATCCGTAAGTATAAGAAGTTCAAAACCACCAGGACTCTTCCTAGAGCTGGCCGGCCATCTAAACTGAGCGATCGGGGGAGAAAGGCCTTAGTCAGAGCTCCAGAGGTCCTCTGTGGAGAGAGGAGAACCTTCCAGAAGGACAACTATCTCTGCAGCAATCCACCAATCAGGCCTGTATGGTAGAGTGGCCAGACGGAAGCCACTCCTTAGTAAATGGCACAGGGCAGCCCGCCTGGAGTTTGCCAAAAGGCACCTGAAAGAAAATTCTCTGGTCTGATGAGACAAAGATTGAACTCTTTGGTGTGAATGCCAGGCATCACGTTTGGAGGAAACCTAGCACCATGGTGGTGGCAGCATCATGCTGTGGGGATGTTTTTCAGTGGCAGGAACTGAGAGACTAGTCAGGATAAAGGGAAAGATGACTGCAGCATTGTACAGAGACATCCTGGATGAAAACCTGCTCCAGAGCACTCTTGACCTCAGACTGGGGTGATGGTTCATCTTTCAGCAGGACAACGACCCTAAGCACACAGCCAAGATATCAAAGGAGTGGCTTCAGGACCACTCTGTGAATGTTCTTGAGTGGCCCAGCCAGAGCCCAGACTTGAATCCGATTGAACACCTCTGGAGAGATCTTAAAATGGATGTGCACCGACGCTTCCCATTCAACCTGATGGAGCTTGGGAGGTGCTGCAAAGAGGAATGGGTGAAACTGGCCAACGATAGGTGTGCCAAGCTTGTGGTATCATATTCAAAAAGACTTGAGGCTGTAATTGCTGCCAAAAGGTGCATCGACAAAGTATTGAGCAAAGGCTGTGAATACTTTTGTACATGTGATTTCTCAGTTTTTTTTATTTTTAATAAATTTGCAAAAACCTCAAGTAAACTTTTTCACGTTGTCATTATGGGGTGTTGTGTGTAGAATTCTGAGGAAAAAATGAATTTAATCCATTTTGGAATAAGGCTGTAACATAACAAAATGTGGAAAAAGTGATGCGCTGTGAATACTTTCCGGATGCAATGTATATACACACTTCACCAGATTCCATGTCAGCCAGCTGCTGTACTTCTGGCACTGATATCACAACAAACCAGCTATGGCGTTTTTCACACAGTCTCTTCAAGACATGCCTAGATTTATGGTAAATGATGTAAGTCACATTATTCAAACATTGCGCCAAATGTCAGGATGGCTTCAAACTATATTTTTCAAGCTACTGCCACAGTTACAAAGGTGAGATCCAGGCATATTAAAAACTTGTATCTACTATGAATTTACATGAAACAAATATGTGATTGCATTGGGCTTCTTTAAAAAAACAAAATTTCAATAATTAGTCATTAAACTTTATTCAGGGACAGATAAATATGCATGTAAGCTTAACACATAATAACGTGAGTCTGCTGGACATCTTACCTTGTAAAAAAGCAAAAGTCTCATCTGAACCAGCAAATGTTGAATACCAAACTGCTGCTTCTTTGCAAGGATCTCAATTTGTTTCTTTATCTGGAGACATGTTTCCATCAAGCACTAGGTCAACAACTGTGGGATCCTCCTCCTCGCCCAGTGTCTCATCCTCCGTTTGTCGCTTTCTCCTCTCCTGATTTTCTTAACTTTTTCTACATATTAGGAACCTTTTCAAAGCACAAAGAATTAACTTCATATGCAAAAATCCCTTCCCTTCCCAGAATGAAATTGTGCTTTGTCAAGCAATAGTTCTATAAGGAACCACACAACCCAGTAAAAATCATAAAATGTCATTAAAGAACCATTGTTTTTAAGAATGTATGTTTAAATAGTTTGGCCTACTCTAGACATCAATATTGCTGTCCAGGACATCGATTAAATGATAAAATCTAAACCAGTAGAACCCAGAATGTTGTTTTCCTGGCAAGAAAACATGTTCAAAATTAGTAATACTTTGAAATTCCAGTAAAATCACTTTTTTAAAATATACTGGAATGACAAGTGTCATCAAAGGATTATTTCAAAACATCTACAGGTGAACAAGTAGTCTCATTATGAAAATAGATTAAAAACAAAGAATCAAACCAAAAAGCTTTGTATTACAACTTATGATTTTAATGGCAAAGGACAAATGTCCTAACAGACTTAATTGTGTTTGTGTTAGTCTCATAATTGGGAAATTATAGTTTTTCAAAGAGGGGCAGTAGTCTATGATAGTGAAAAGGCAAGACAGGGTTGAGAGCCAAAATTCCAAAATCAAAAGTAAATCCAAAATACCAAGCGTGCAAACAAAGTAAGTCAAAACATAATTTTACACATCAATTCTTATGTATTAAAGCCCTTTTAGCTTATGCTGTACTAGGATATTCCTTTGATGTTAATTTGTTAGTTTATGGTGACCATCATTTTTTACAATGGTAGGTTCACGGCATTATTTAGTAGAAATGAGGTTTGCTACTCATGCTACCACCAACAAAATGGTCCAACCACAGAAATAACGTAGAAAGTGACTCATTAAAAGACACAAAATGGTGGCATAATATAAAATAATGATAAATATTAATAATAATTATAATAATAATTGACACAGCAAAAATGGTATACAACAATCCATGATATTGATAAATGTGATCTTCAAAACATATACAGTGAGCACTTGTTTAGTTAAATGTGATTTTTTTAGTTTTTATCTGAAAATGTGTATTTTCTTTAACAGCAAAATAAATTTGATAAGTATGTTTAGATAGATTGTTATTTGGCCTGTTAAGTCAGTTAGAATAAATGACTGATACAGAATAAGAAAATAAGACTGATGCAGAAAAAAAAGTAACATTTTACAGGGCTTACACAGACATGGACAGAGTACAGTGAAATTCATCAATAATTTAATCAACATATAACACATCACCTGTCACTGATACCATAATTAGTGAGTACTGTATAACAACATTACCTAGAAGCCTTGTCCATCTTCCTTACCTGAAAAACCTGAGAACACGTTTTAAAATACTACTTACCATTAGGCTTGTATAAAACTAGTAACTTTAAAATGCAGTGTTGCTTTAAGTGTGTGCTGGTATTACATTGATATTATTGGAAACCAAAATCATAGTATTAGAGGAACCATCATTTTCATGTGATCTAAGCTTGTCATTGAGGGTCATTTTTTAGCTTTGTGCGATCATTGTAGTGAAGCAATCATATCCTAAATAAGCAAGAACACATTGTGAGAAAACCACTCCAGTTCGTGGGTTACTTGCTGAGTGGCACCAGGATAATTCACTTTCAATTTTCAGTCAGCTCCAACCCTCATTTGTTCTCATTTTATACTTGAACAACAACACTTTATTAAAACCTCAATATAAATTTCCCCTGCTTCAAAAGTATATTTATCCCCACAAAGACTAGGATTAAGTCATTTTCATGTTCCCCAAAGTATTTTCAGATTTATATTTTCTTCTAGTAAAAAATAAGTCCAGTATTTTGTCAGATAATAGCACCATTCACCTATTCATCAGAACTGGGACAGAAAAACGTAAATGTAACTATTTTCTGTACCTGAAATAAAACAGAAATAAACTTCATGGCAATCTAGATTCTCCTGTCACTGTTTCATGAGACATTCCCTGAACCTAGTATACCTAAATCACAAGTCACAGAAAATAAAGAAGTTTTTATTATCATTTAAAAAGTGAGATAGACGAGATCAGACTAGAGTAAGGTGCAAAAACTACACAAACAAACACCAGGACACAAGTTTCAGCACACCACATGCTTATTTTATGGGGAAACAGACATGTCCTTGCCTTTCGCTCTCCACAGCAACACAGTACAATAATCATAATATTAAGCACAAGATACATAGCCCTTTATCTTCTTTCTTCTTGGCTTCAGGAGACAGAAGTGTGCGTGTCAGAGAATATTATACACAGAAGATTTTATGAATAGAAATACAGAGGCCACACTGCAAGATGCAAACCACTCGCTAGCCACAAAAATAGAATGGTCAGATTACAGTTTGCGAAAAGGCACTTAAAAGAGCCTGCAGAATTCTGGAAAAAGGTGTTGTGGAAAGATGAGAGAAAGTTAACCTGTATCAGAGTGAGGGCATGAGCAAAGTGTAGAGACAGAAAGGAACTGATCAAGATCCATAGCATACCACCTCATTTGTTAAACATGGTGGTGGGGGTGTTATGGTTTGGTCATGTATGGCTGCCACAGGTAATGGCACACTTCTCTTCATTAATGATGCAATTGCTAATGGCAGTTGCACAAGGAATCCTGAGGTGTATAGAAACATCTTATTTCCTCTGGTTCCAGTAAATGCCTCCAAACTCATTGGATGGCATTTCAGCCTACAACAAGACAGAGAAAATACACAGCACATAATGATGTCTATGAATCGTATAGAAAAGTACAGTCATATGAAAAAGTTTGGGAACTCCTCTTAATTCTTTGGATTTTTGTTTATCATTGGCTGAGCTTTCAAAATAGCAACTTCCTTTTAATATATGACATGCCTTATGGAAACAGTAGTATTTCAGCAGTGACATTAAGTTTATTGGATTAACAGAAAATGTGCAATATGCATCATAACAAAATTAGACAGGTACCCCAACAGAGATATTACATCAATACTTAGTTGAGCGTCCTTTTGCGAATATAACAGCCTCTAGACGCCTCATATAGCCTTTGATGAGTGTCTGGATTCTGGATGGAGGTATTTTTGACCATTCTTCCATACAAAATCTCTCCAGTTCAGTTAAATTTGATGGCTGCCGAGCATGGACAGCCTGCTTCAAATCATCCCATAGATTTTCAATGATATTCAAGTCAGGGGACTGTGACGGCCATTCCAGAACATTGTACTTCTCCCTCTGCATGAATGCCTTTGTAGATTTCGAACTGTGTTTTGGGTCATTGTCTTGTTGGAACATACAACCCCTGTGTAACTTCAACTTTGTGACTGATACTTGAACATTATCCTGAAGAATTTGTTGATACTGGGTTGAATTCATCTGACCCTCGGCTTTAACAAGGGCCCCAGTCCCTGAACTAGTCACACAGCCCCACAGCATAATGGAACCTCCACCAAATTTGACAGTAGGTAGCAGGTGTTTTTCTTGGAATGCGGTGTTCTTCTTCCGCCATGCAAAGCGCTTTTTGTTATGACTAAATAACTCAATTTTTGTCTCATCAGTCCAAAGCACTTTGTTCCAAAATGAATCTGGCTTGTCTAAATGAGCATTTGCATACAACAAGCGACTGTTTGTGGCGTGAGTGCAGAAAGGTCTTCTTTCTCATCACCCTGCCATACAGATGTTCTTTGTACAAATTGTGTTGAATTGTAGAACGATGTACAAATAAACCATCTGCAGCAAGATGTTCTTTGTAGGTCTTTGGAGGTGATCTGTGGGTTGTCTGTAATCATTATCACAATCCTGTGCATATGCTGCTCCTGTATTTTTCTTGGGCTGCCAGACCTGGGTTTAACACCAACTGTGCCTGTGGCCTTCCATTTCCTGATCCCATTCCTTACAGTTAAAACTGACAGTTTAAACCTCTGAGATAGCTTTTTGTAGCCTTCCCCTAAACCATGATACTGAATAATCTTTGTTTTCAGATCTTTTGAGAGTTGCTTTGAGGATCCCATGCTGTCACTCTTCAGAGGAGAGTCAAAGGGAAACACAACTTGCAATTGACCACCTTAAATACCATTTTTCATGATTGGACACACCTGTCTATGAAGTTCAAGGCTTAACAAGCTAATCCAACCAATTTGGTGTTGTAAAGAATCAGTATTGAGCAGTCTTCACTAAAAATCTTTGTTCGGAAAACACCCCAGTACTCAGATGTTCCTAGGAAATGAAAGACATACCACTGTTATCTTTTTTGTTGAAAGTAGAGTAAATTATTATGCAAGCTGAGAGGGGTTCCCAAACTTTTTCATATGACTGTATATGCTTAAAGTTGATGATTTGCATATATTCAAAGAGAATCATGAACATATATGAAAATAAACATTATTTCATAGTGCACATTAGTATAGTAAGGGTTAAATAACAAAAAGGCCTGTGTCTGTATATTTTTATATTTCTTAGCAAGCTGGAAACCACCAATATTTTATGAGTGAAGGTCAGGCAGAGCCACCACCCCCTTCTCTCCAGATGGTGCTCATGAACTGAAGACTAGAGATAATGGTAGCAGGAACTGGATGGGTTCAAGGTGGGGAGAGGGCCTGCCTGGTGGTTGATGGATAAGATAGAGTGCTGCGCTCATTAGGCTGGGACATATTGATGGAACTAATTGGAGGCAGGACCAAGACAATGAGAAGTTGGAGTCAGATAGTAAGTGAGGTAAAATTTTGATAGGGATTGTAATAGATCAATGGTAGCCAAGTTGCTAATTGCTCAATTCATCTAAACTCAGACTGTGTGTACATCATGCAATAAAGCTTGATTCTGCCCTGCACATCCTGAAGTCCACAAGTGCCTTCTTTGAGCAGTGTATTTCTGCCACAACAATCGCAGACTTTGAGTAGTTATTGCAACAAAGTACTAATTATGACTATTTTAACATACCTGAAATGGAGGGACAATATAATAAAAGTATTGTGGTTTCTGCTGGGTGTTAACGAAATCTATGCAAATACACTTAAATTAAAATCTGCAATGTTCACTTTAATCACATGTGAATTGTTTGATTTGTAGTTTTTTACCACAGAGTGGTAAATCATGGAAAATGTGTATTTGCCTGAAACATTATAGAGGGCACAGTATATGAGGAAAGCAACAAACCCTGACTGTTTGTAACATCTCAAACACTGCTTATCTCGCTTTTTGTAAGTCCTTGTTGAACTCTGGCTTTTCTACCTCCCATCAGTCTAGGCCATGTCCTGATTCACCTCTCAGCTCCACTTTCCAAGGGCCAGTGCAGATAAAGTGGGAAGGCTACGTTCAAGACAATTCCCCAGGCCACTTCTTGGGTTAGGAATGTGCTCTGGATGTCTTGACACCCACTTCCTGAAAGTCTATGTAGCTATGCCACTGATGCTTCTACTTCTAAGCCCTGGCTCCCCCAGGCAAAAAGTTCTCCCCATGTAAAATGAGGAAATCTATATGCTACAACGTTCCAGACTGATGAGCTTGTAACACATTTTAATAAAAGTACCTCATCATTCTTTTCCTACTTCTCTGTGAATGGAGCTGTCACTTGAAGGGCACTCTCCACAAGGCTTTTGCTAGTGTTTTCTTTTTTTACGATTTTGAAGACCTTATAGAGCCTTGCGTTTGTGTCTGCCCTGTTATTCCTTCTATTACCTGCAATTCTGGACACTACCTCCCAGTTTTCCTTTTATAAAATATTTCTTGGTCTGAGTCACTGACTGGCTTTCATGTTTTGGTAAGTTCCCAACATCCAACCAGACTGTACTTGAATGTGTGTCATTTAGTTTAAATGGGTGTGTAATTTAACCATGAAGCTCAAATAGTTCTTCTGAGTAAATGTCTTTCACAATTTAATATTTAAAATTAACTTAAGTGGAATTGCCTACTAAATGCTGAAGACAATTATCTTGAAATAGGATAGGTTTGCAGCATACTATTAAAAGACAATTTTGTATTTTAAATCAGAATTATTGTTTCTTTTTCCTTCAGACTGAAAAAAATATGTTTCTTTTTTCTCTTTTCTGTTAAGTCTGCCTTGCTGTATGGAGGAACCATCATATGAGAACAGTGACCAACTACTTCATTGTGAACCTCTCTCTGGCAGATGTGCTGGTCACTGCTATCTGTCTACCAGCCAGTCTGGTGGTGGACATTACTGAGAGCTGGTTTTTTGGACCTACCCTCTGCAAGGTCATCCCTTATCTACAGGTGAATTTGCTCCATAGTCTGGTACAATTATTTAAACCACTGGACAAGTATGAACCCACTAGCAGCATCTCCCACACATTTGTAAACATGCACACAAACGGTCTGGAGTGAGGTGAATCAAAGTGAAGATCATAATCCCCTGGTCTGTACCTTTTAATCTACAGTCTGCATTAGGGCTATGAAATATGAAATTCTATTACTCCTTCCTCTTTGCAGTGAGTATTTTAAGAGCTGGCAGACATAAAGGCCTGCTATTGTCCAGACAGCAAACAGTGTTAGATTTACAAAACAGGAGTGCCCCCTTGTGGGCAAATGCAATGAGTTTCTAATGCTGATATTTTGAAGATAAAGGGATTAAACAGAAATATGACTCTGGATATTTGGAATTAAACAGAGTAAATACAATAAACTGATCATAAAATTTAAAAGGCACAAGAGATGAATAATTAAAGATATCTGGTGACAAGCTCTGGGTGTTCTGTTGAAAATGTTACCTCTTTTTTCTTCATATTTCTGGAAACCTAACTGATTTGTTATTGTTACATAGACAGTGTCCGTGTCCGTATCAGTATTGACCCTCAGCTTCATTGCTCTGGATCGCTGGTATGCCATCTGCCACCCACTGAAGTTTAAGAGCACTGCCAAGCGGGCACAGAACAGCATCATTGTGATCTGGATTGCTTCGTTGCTGATGATGGTGCCGCAGGCTATTGTGATGGGAAGCAGCAGCATGATCCCAGAACTGGCAAACCAAACTCAGCTCTTTTCCGTCTGTGATGAGCACTGGGCAGGTGTGTCTGGGAAATCATATTTCTTTTTATAAAAGAAAGTGAAGGAAACAAAAATGATTTTCAGCGAGTGTGCGCTCTCAAAGACATTCAGCACAAGTAATTCTTATATCAGAGGTCCCCAGCTTTGGGGCCAATATGGCCTACAATAGAAATAATAGAATAGTTATAATTTAGGCAGTATGTCCCAGATGGCAACCAGTACTGAATATATGCTGTCATGATATTAAGCCCATTACCAAAACTATAGTCATATATATTGTAAAAACAGACATACAAAATAATACAAATACAACACCAAATCTTACATGATCACAGAACTGTATGTAACAACAGTAAATGACAAAATGGCACATGTTATACAGTAAAGACAAAAACATAAAACAGTGTCATAACTTGTAATGCTCTTACATTTTATAACCCTGCTAGGATATAGGATATAATAAAGATGATGGAGAACGGGACTAAGAGACAGCAGTTATCAATCTAATCTGAACTGCAGAAATGACTGCTGTATGAAAAAATAGTAATAATGATGCAATGATTGATTTGAGTTTGAATGACACTCTAAATCTGTTTGAGGTCTTTAACCCTGCTATCAGCATATTTGCTTCTGAGGTTTCATGATGCTTGTGCAGATAATTAATTGTTAGGAGTGTGTTAAGTTTTGAATAAAATATGAAATATTATACAAGAATTGCTTTAAACTGATACACTGAAGGTATAGACCTAAATTAAATACAAAATTCTTTGTAAATGTGATTTTTTTCTAGATGATGTCTATCCAAAGGTGTATCATATATGCTTCTTCATGGTGACCTACCTGGCCCCTCTGTGCCTGATGTTCATGGCCTACTTCCAAATCTTTCGCAAACTGTGGTGCAGACAGGTAGGCAAATATTATGTAATACTTCAATTATGAATTTTTACCTGACATAATTACCTAAATAATGAAAGATCTGGTAAGTTTGGTAATAATGGATGGATACAGTGTCATTTGCTGGAAATTACCCAAATGTTAAAGTTCACAGAATTGTGCCTGCTCAATAATTTCTATGGGATTCAAACTAAAGTTCTAATAAGGTTAACTGTTCATTCATTGCACAAATAAACTTTAATTTGTATTTAGCAAAGAAAGTTTGTGCTGGCAAAGCTAAGGGGCAGTATGTGTGATGGGTGTTCTGGAAAAGAATAGTGTGAGGCAGCTACATAAGAAAAAAAAGTGTCAGCCTGGGCATATCTGGAAGGCATCGTTGAGAGAGGAGGCAGACGTCCCAGCACCTGACAGTGACTCTGACTCTTGTCTAATAAAGACAGTGAGGCCAGGAAGGGAACACCAAAGAAAAATGACTTGGTTCTACAACAGAGGGCAAGACTAACAGTCAATAACACTCCAGTAGAGTTAACATCAGTGAGGTAGAAGCAACAGTGATAGAAAATAAAAATAGGGGAATCAGTCTAAACTGAAACAGAACCAATGCATTTTCAGCAGAGAATAATTATGGAGTCAGGCCCCCCATTAAGTCAAAGTTTGCATTGGGCAATATGTTGATATGGTTTGTATTTCCTAGTGAGCACAGTGAACACAATCATGAAGCGCAAAATTCAAATATGAAATATAATTAATGAAGGTAGATAGATAGATAGATAGATAGATAGATAGATAGATAGATAGATAGATAGATAGATAGATAGATAGATAGATAGATAGATAGATAGATAGATAGATAGATAGATAGATAGATAGATAGATAGATAGATAGATAGATACTTTATTAATCCCAAGGGGAAATTCAACATCCTACAATAGGTAATCCTATGTGCTCCTGCTTCAATACCACGATCCCACAAAAGCTAAAAAAAACACACACATTGCACAATTTGGTCACAGCAAGAAGGTACTTTATAAACCAAATCAAAATAAATTCAAGACACAAGATGGGCTTTGCAATCAGTACACTTCTAAACACATATTTGTTGTCAACATGTTATAAACTATTATAATATCCTGATCTGGATGATCAAAATCATACTAAAGGAAATAAATTATTTTTTACTTTAGGCTTTCTAAATTATTACAATATATGAGGGCAAGGTTCCTATGTCAACAGCAGTTCGGAGTACCCACCCTTTTTGGAGTCCCTGGAGGGGGTGCTAGAGGGCATACCTTCTGGGGACTCCCTCGTTCTGCTGGGAGACTTCAATGCTCACGTGGGCAATGACAGTGAGACCTGGAAGGGTGTGATTGGGAGGAATGGCCCCCCCGATCTGAACCCGAGCAGTGTTTTGTTATTGGACTTCTGTGCTCGTCACGGATTGTCCATAACGAACACCATGTTCAAGCATAGGGGTGTTCATATGTGCACTTGGCACCAGGACACCCTAGGCCTCAGTTCGATGATCGACTTTGTGGTCGTGTCGTCAGACTTGCGGCCACATGTCTTGGACACTCGGGTGAAGAGAGGGGCGGAGCTGTCAACTGATCACCACCTGGTGGTGAGTTGGCTTCGATGGTGGGGGAGGATGCCGGTCAGGCGTGGTAGGCCCAAACGTGTTGTGAGGGTCTGCTGGGAATGTCTGGCAGAGCCCCCTGTCAGAAGTAGCTTCAACTCCCACCTCCGGCAGAACTTCGACCACATCCCGAGGGAGGTGGGGGACATTGAGTCCGAATGGGCCATGTTCCATGCCTCTATTCTTGAGACAGCTGACTGGAGCTGTGGCCGTAAGGTGGTCGGTGCCTGTCGTGGCGGCAATCCCCGAACCCATTGGTGGACACCGGCGGTGAAGGATGCCGTCAAGCTGAAGAAGGAGTCCTACAGGACCCTTTTGTCCTGTGGGACCCCGGAGGCAGCTGATAGGTACCGGCAGGCCAAGCGGAATGCGGCTTTGGTGGTTGCTGAGGCAAAAACTCGGGCGTGGGAGGAGTTTGGGGAGGCCATGGAGAAGGACTTTTGGACGGCTTCGAGGAGATTCTGGTCCACCATCCGGCGTCTCGGGAAGGGGAAGCAGTGCAGTGTCAACACTGTATATGGTGGGGATGGTGCGCTGCTGACCTCGACTCGGGACGTTGTGGGTCGGTGGGGGGAGTACTTCGAAGACCTCCTCAATCCCATTAACATGCCTTCCAATGAGGAAGCAGAGCCTGGGGACTCAGAGGTGGGCTCCCCCATCTCTGGGACTGAGGTCACCGAGGTGGTCAAAAAACTCCTTGGTGGCAGGGCCCCGGGGGTGGATGAGATACGCCCGGAGTTCCTCAAGGCTCTGGATGTTGTAGGACTGTCTTGGTTGACACGCCTCTGCAACAGCGCATGGACATCAGGGACAGTGCCTCTGGATTGGCAGACCGGGGTGGTGGTCCCCCTCTTTAAGAAAGGGGATCGGAGGGTGTGTTCCAACTACAGAGGGATCACACTCCTCAGCCTCCCTGGAAAAGTCTATTCAGGGGTCCTGGAGAGGAGGGTCCGTCTGATAGTCGAGCCTCGGATTCAGGAGGAACAGTGTGGTTTTCGTCCTGGTCACGGAACAGTAGACCAGCTCTATACCCTTAGCAGGGTCCTGGAGGGTGCATGGGAGTTTGCCCAACCAGTCTACATGTGTTTTGTGGACTTGGAAAAGGCATTCGACCGTGTCCCTCGGAGAATCCTGTGGGGTGTACTCCGAGAGTTTGGGGTACCGGCCCCCCTGATAAGGGCTGTTCGGTCCCTGTACGATCGGTGCCAGAGCTTGGTCCGCATTGCCGGCAGTAAGTTGAACCCGTTTCCAGTGAGAGTTGGACTCCGCCAGGGCTGCCCTTTGTCACCGATTCTGTTCATAACTTTTATGGACAGAATTTCTAGGCGCAGCCAGGGCGTTGAGGGGGTCCGGTTTGGTGGGCTCAGGATTGGGTCACTGCTTTTTGCAGATGATGTTGTCCTGTTTGCTTCATCAGGCCGTGATCTTCAGCTCTCTCTGGATCGGTTCGCAGCCGAGTGTGAAGCGGCTGGGATGAGAATCAGCACCTCCAAATCCGAGACCATGGTCCTCAGCCGGAAAAGGGTGGAGTGCCCTCTTGGGGTTGGTAGCGAGATCCTGCCCCAATTGGAGGAGTTCAAGTATCTCGAGGTCTTGTTCACGAGTGAGGGAAGAATGGAGTGTGAGATCGACAGGCGGATCGGTGCGGCATCCGCAGTAATGCGGGCGCTGCATCGGTCTGTCGTGGTGAAAAAGGAGCTGAGCCGCAAGGCGAAGCTCTCAATTTACCAGTCGATCTATGTTCCTACCCTCACCTATGGTCATGAGCTATGGGTAGTGACCGAAAGAACGAGATCGCGAATACAAGCGGCTGAAATGAGTTTCCTCCGCAGGGTGTCTGGGCTCTCCCTTAAAGATAGGGTGAGAAGCTCAGTCATCCGGGAGGGGCTCAGAGTAGAGCCACTGCTCCTCCGCATCGAGAGGAGTCAGATGAGGTGGCTTGGGCATCTGATCAGGATGCCTCCTGGACGCTTCCCTGGTGAGGTGTTCCGGGCACGTCTAACCGGGAGGAGGCCCCGGGGAAGACCCAGGACACGCTGGAGGGACTATGTCTCTCGACTGGCCTGGGAACGCCTTGGGATTCTCCCGGAAGAGCTAGAAGAAGTGGCTGGGGAGAGGGAAGTCTGGGCATCTCTGCTCAAGCTGCTGCCCCCGCGACCCGATCTTGGATAAGCGGGAGACAATGGATGGATGGATGGATGGAGGTTCCTATGTCTCCTTAACTATTCTTAAAAAATTCTCATTACCCTGAATCGGATTATTTGGATTTGAGAGCACATGTTTGTGTTCTTTGCATGTATGTATGTACGTAAAATATGTATAGCAGAAACATATTTGGAGATTGGCCATTCTGACACATCACATGTCTCCTCATTGGATACACAATTGAGAGAAAGTAACACAACTACGTCACTCTTGTATGTCATTCCCACTGATAGAAGGCCAATCATAGGACGTATATAGTTCTGATGTCTCTTCTCCATCTCTCTCTCTCTCTCAAAATTAGTCTTCAGCTTTATTGAAAATGTTTAGTAATATCTGAGGGCCCTTTTTTGTGTTATGCTTACACGTGAGTTTAGTTCTTTGAGTTGATCCTTAAATTTGGAGAAAATAGAAATAGCCATGAAACTAAGGGTTAGAGCCTCTGCCTTTATTTGCCTGCCTGATAAATATTGCTCTTTAACAAATTCATGTTGAACATTTTTATCATAATAAATACAATAGATTATGCAGCTACTTCACAACTCCAGAGCCCTGGCTTCAAATTATGACCTTAGCAATGTCCGTGTGGAGTTTCTGTGTTATCACTTTGAATTGTGTGAGTTTTTCTCTATTTACCCCAGTTTTTTTCTCAAGCACCTGAGGGCAATGTCAGCATGTCTTGTTGAATATAAATTGTAACAATGTGAGTGTGGAGGTGTTTATACGTGAATGTGCCCAGACCCCATGATCCAAAAATGGGTTAAAGCACTTTCAATAATAAATAGACATAAATGATTAGTAGGTGGTACTCAGAGACATTCATGAATCCAAAATAAACTTCAGTGAAGCCAGCAGTTTGAAAAAGGGTGACTTCTTAAAGTCAAGTCAAGTCAAGTTGGGGAGCATGCACTGGTACAGTGCGTTGCCACACCCACTACGCAATGAAACAACTCGGGATCCCAGTTGGCAACCCCCTCCAGGCAGACACGCGGTCCAGTTCCACCCTCCGGAAATTACCCTCTATCTGCCGCAGCCAGGTGTTACGTGGGTGACCCCTTGGCCTGGTCCAGCCACTCGGGTCCCCAACAATGAGGATCTTACGAGCTGGATCACCCACAGGGAAACACACCACAAGGCCGGAATGCCGTAACTGACGCTTCCTCACAATGCAGGTAATGTGCCTCATTCGGGACTCCATGAGCAACCACTCATTCGACACAAAGTCAAACCAAAGGTACCCAAGGATTTTCCAGAGAGACACAGTACCAAAGGAATCCAGTCTTTGTCTCATGTCACTGGATAGCGTCCATGTCTCACAACCATATAGCAAGACATGAAGCACCAGGACTCTAAAGACTTGGACCTTCATCCTTTTGCATAGATATCAGGAGCTCCACACACCCCTTTCCAACGATCTCATGACCCCCCATGCTCTCCCAATCCGTCTACTGACTTCATTAGGAAGAGTCACCAGAGACATGAATGTCACTGCCAAGGTAAGTAAACCTCTCGACAAGGTCGACACAATCTCTGCAGACAGACACACTGCTGATGGCTGTGCCCAAGAGGTCATTAAAGGCCTGGATCTTGGTTTTTATCCAGGACACTCGCAAGCCCAGACACTCAGACTCCTCGCTCAGTCTCTCGGGCGCCCCGATCAGAGCCTCCGTTGACTCCGCAAAGATCACAGCATCGTCAGTAAATTAGTCATGGATCTTGACTTTGCTGACTTCTTAAAAAGATGAGCAATATAACGATGGAAAACAGGGCAGCAAAAATACAAAGCAAATAGCTAAATAGCCAATTGTGCCTAAGTAAACATTGTCCCCTATATACTAGACAAGGTATCTAATGCACTTTCCCACTACATGTACTCTTAAACAACAACATTTATTTATATAGCACATTTTCATACAAAAAGTAGCTCAAAGTGCTTTACATAATGAACAAAAGAAAAATAAAAGACAAAATAAGAAATTAAAATAAGACAACATTAATTAACATAGAAAAGAGTAAGGTCCGATGGCCAGGGGGGACAGAAAAAAAAAAAAAAAAACTCTAGACGGCTGGAGAAAAAAATAAAATCTGTAGGGGTTCCAGGCCACGGGACCGCCCAGTCCCCTCTGGGCATTCTACCTAACATAAATGAAATAGTCCTCTTTGTATTCATGGAAGGACTTCATGATGATGGTCATACAGACTTCTGGCTTTTAATCCATCACTGTTGGAACATCACGGTGCTTTGAGTTGATGGTAGTGCGCCACCACCAAAAGGACACCGGAGAAGTAAACAGAAGAGAGAGTAGGGGTTAGTACAGATTTTAGAGCCACCATGAATATATAGTATAATGAATTGGATATACAGAGTATCAGGATTAAATTACAGTGAAGTTATGAGAAGGCCATGTTAAAGTAATGTGTTTTCAGCAGTTTTTTAAACTGCTCCACTGTATTAGCCTGGCGAATTCCTATTGGCAGGCTATTCCAGATTTTAGGTGAATAACAGCAGAAGGCCGTCTCACCACTTCTTTTAAGTTTTGCTCTTGGAATTCTAAGGAGACACTCAGTTGAGGATCTGAGGTTACGATTTGGAATATAAGGTGTCAGAAATTCCGATATATAAAATGGGGCGAGATTATTTAAGGCTTTATAAACCATAAGCAGAATTTTAAAGTCAATTCTGAATGGCACAGGTAACCAGTGTAGTGACATCAAAACTGGAGAAATGTGCTCGGATTTTCTTTTCCTGGTTAGGATTCTAGCAGCTGCATTCTGCACTAGTTGCAAACGATTTATGTCTTTTTTGGGTATTCCTGAGAGGATTGTGTTACAGTAATCTAGCCGACTTAAAACAAATGCGTGAACTAATTTCTCAGCATCTTTCAATGATATAAGAGGTCTAACTTTTGCTATGTTTCTTAAGTGAAAAAATGCTGTCCTAGTGATCTGATTAATATGCGATTTAAAATTCAGATTACAGTACAGTCAACAGTTACCCCTAAGCTTTTTACCTCTGTCTTGACTTTTAATCCTAATGCATCCAGTTTATTTCTAATAGCCTCATTGTATCCATTATTGCCAATCACTAAGATTTCAGTTTTCTCTTTATTTAGCTTGAGAAAGTTACTATTCATCCATTCTGAAATACAAGTCAGACATTGTGTTAGTGAATCAAGAGAATCGGGGTCATCAGGTGCTATTGATAAATACAGCTGTGTGTCATCAGCATAGCTGTGGTAGCTCACATTGTGCCCTGAGATAATCTGATCTAACGGAAGCATGTAGATTGAGAAAAGCAGTGGACCCAGGATAGAGCCTTGTATAGGATATCATGTGTCTTTGAGTTGTAATTACCACAACTAACAAAAAATTTTCTCCCTGCCAGGTAGGATTCAAACCAATTTAAGACACTGCCAGAGAGGCCCACCCATTGACTAAGGCGATTTCTAAGAATATTATGATCAGTGGTGTCAAATGCGGCACTCAGATCTAGGAGGATGAGAACAGATAAATGGCCTCTGTCTGCATTTACCCGCAAGTCATTTGCTACTTTAATGAGTGCAGTTTCTGTGCTGTGATTTGTTCTAAAACCTGACTGAAATTTATCAAGAATAGTATGTTTATTGAGGTGCCCATTTAACTGCATAATGACTGCCGTCTCTAGAATTTTACTTAAGAAAGGCAGGTTGGAGATGGGTCTAAAATATTCAAGAGCAGAGGGGTCAAGATTATTTTTCTTAAGTAGGGGTTTAACTTAAGGTTTAAACCTCCTTTCTTCACCTTTTTCAACTACTTACTCTATCTCCACTTCTTCCTACCAACCAAATCTTTGTCCACCTTATATCCAAAACCATTTTTAACAGGATGGTGTGAAATGGGTCAATTTAAAACCCCAGTTTGAAACCAATGTAAAACATACTGTTCCCCACTGTCCTTCCATTATTTTAACACCCTGAAGTGGTAAATGTGTGACTGTAGTGACACATTCTAGCAAGTAGCAGTTGCCAATGCAGTTTAAAATCCTTAACAGTCTAAGAACATATGTTCAAACCTGAAATATATACTGTATACATTTTAAGGGTGGAATGGTGGTGTGGTGTTACAGCTTCACAGGTCCAGCATCATGGACTGAAGTCCTGCATTCAGTTGTTGTCTGTGGTTTTTCTCCTGCATCTTCAAACACATGCAGGTTAGGTTAACTGCCAGCTCTAAAGAGGTCCTGTGTGAATGGACCCTGTAATAGACTGACCTCCTTCGTTCCTTGTGCCTACTGCTGCCGGCTTAGACTTTCTGGGCTTTGAATTGTATTAAGCAGATTTTTAAATTTTATGTTATGTTTTTCATATATGTATACATACACTTCATATAACTCAATAAAGGGTTTTGTAATACTTTGAAAACAGCTAATAATATGTCCTTTTCCATATAGATTTAAAACATATACTTAAAAAAAAAAGTTCTATAATTATCAATAAAATTTATCAATGCAAATGTTTTGTTTTATAATCCTCTACAATTGCTTTTAAAAAAAAAGATTTGGAGGAAATGCTTTTGAAATTATTTTAAAATAATATTTTTTTTTAACGACTTTCGGACGGCTTCGAGGAGATTCTGGTCCACTGTCCGGCGTCTCAGGAGGGGGAAGCAGTGCAGTGTCAACACTGTGTATGGTGGGGATGGTGCGCTGTTGACCTCGACTCGGGACGTTGTGGGTCGGTGGGGGGAGTACTTCGAAGACCTCCTCAATTCCACTAACATGCCTTCCAATGAGAAAGCAGAGCCTGGGGACTCAGAGGTGGGCTCCCCCATCTTTGGGACTGAGGTCACCGAGGTGGTCAAAAAACTCCTTGGTGGCAGGGCCCCGGGGGTGGATGAGATATGCCCGGAGTTCCTCAAGGCTCTGGATGTTGTAGGGCTGTCTTGGTTGACACGTCTCTGCAACATCGCATGGACATCAGGGACAGTGCCTCTGGATTGGCAGACCGGGGTGGTGGTCCCACTCTTTAAGAAGGGGGACCGGAGGGTGTGTTCCAACTACAGAGGAATCACACTCCTCAGCCTCCCTGGAAAAGTCTATTCGGGGGTTCTGGAGAGGAGGGTCCGTCGGATAGTCCAACCTCGGATTCAGGAGGAACAGTGTGGTTTTCGTCCTGGTCGTGGAACAGTGGACCAGCTCTACACCCTTAGCAGGGTCCTGGAGGGTGCATGGGAGTTCACCCAACCAGTCTACATGTGTTTTGTGGACTTGGTAAAGGTGTTCGACCGTGTCCCTCTGGCAATTCTGTGGGGGGTACTCCGAGAGTATGGGTTACCGTACCCCCTGATAAGAGCTGTTCGGTCCCTGTACGATCAGTGTCAGAGCTTGGTCCGCATTGCCGGCAGTAAGTTGAACCCGTTTCCAGTGAGAGTTGGACTCCACCAGGGCTGCCCTTTGTCACCGATTCTGTTCATAACTTTTATGGACAGAATTTCTAGGCGCAGCCAGGGAGTTGAGGGGGTTCGGCTTGGTGGACTTAGGATTGGGTCACTGCTTTTTGCAGATGATGTTGTCCTGTTTGCTTCATCAGGCCGTGATCTTCAGCTCTCTCTGGATCGGTTCGCAGCTGAGTGTGAAGCGGCTGGGATGGGAATCAGCACCTCCAAATCCGAGACCATGGTCCTCAGCCGGAAAAGGGTGGAGTGCCCTCTCAGGGTTGGGAGCGAGATCCTGCCCCAAGTGGAGGAGTTCAAGTATCTCGGGGTCTTGTTCACAAGTGAGGGAAGAATGGAGCGTGAGATCGATAGTGATGCGGGCTTTGCATCGGTCTGTCATGGTGAAAAAGGAGCTGAGCCGTAAGGCAAAGCTCTCAATTTACCAGTCGATCTATGTTCCTACCCTCACCTATGGTCATGAGCTATGGGTAGTGACCGAAAGAACAAGATCACGAATACAAGCGGCTGAAATGAGTTTTCTCCGCAGGGTGTCTGGGCTCTCCCTTAAAGATAGGGTGAGAAGCTCAGTCATCCGGGAGGGGCTCAGAGCAGAGCCGCTGCTCCTCCGCATCGAGAGGAGTCAGATGAGGTGGCTCGGACATCTGATTAGGATGCCTCCTGGACGCCTCCCTTGTGAGGTGTTCCGGGCACGTCCAACCGGGAGGAGGCCCCGGGGAAGACCCAGGACACGCTGGAGGGACTATGTCTCCTGGCTGGCCTGGGAATGCCTCAGGATTCTCCCGGAAGAGCTAGAAGAAGTGGCCTTGGAGAGGGAAGTCTGGGCATCTGTGCTCAAGCTGCTGCCCCCGCGACCCGACCTCGGATAAGCGGAAGAGGATGGATGGATGGATGGATATTTTTTTATTAAAATAGGTAGTCGTGGTAAATTTTTAAACAATAAGCTTTGAATAAAACTTCCCAAATATAAAAGAAAGATTTCATAATATTTTGTGGGTTATAGGCTGGAAGTGGAAGCTATTGCTTGTGCTTCACGGATCCAGCTCCATTTGTTCGAGTCCCATGAATTATTGTTTCTATGTGTCTACATGGCTTTTCCTTCACATACTCTTTATCTCCCACATTCCCAAAGACGTGCAAGACAGGTTAACTGGTGATTCAGACTGGTACTGTGTGAATGCAGGTGTGTGCGTGAGAGTGCCCAGTGATGGGCTGACATCTTGTCCGGGGTTGTTTCCTGTGTTTTGCATAGTGATGGATGGATGGCTCTATTCATGCAACCCTGAATTAGATTAGCAAGTTTGAGGATGGTATATTATGCTATATTAGATTGTGAATTATATCTAAAATATTTATATCTGTTTTTGGATTCTGTCTTCTTTTCAGTACATATGAAGAAGACAAGTGTTAATAGTTAAGAAACACCTTTGGTATAGCATAAGTTCTGAGCGTTTCCTATTTGTGATAACATAATCAGATTGCCTTCCACACTTCATTATGAGGCACAAAATGTAATTCCACACTTATTCTAAAGTAAATAAGATTTGAGGCAGTGGTATTTTAGATTACAAATTATTAACTTAATTAACCTTAACTTTACAACTTAAAAAATCTTGAATAAACAGGAATTATGTTTTATGTTTTATTGCAATAGGCGGCACGGTGGCGCAGTGGGTAGCGCTGCTGCCTCACAGTTGGGAGATCTGGGGACCTGGGTTCGCTTCCCGGGTCCTCCCTGTGTGGAGTTTGCATGTTCTCCCCGTGTCTGCGTGGGTTTCCTCCGGGTGCTCCGGTTTCCTCCCACAGTCCAAAGACATGCAGGTTAGGTGAACTGGTGATTCTAAACTGCCCCTAGTGTGTGCTTGGTGTGTGGGTGTGTTTGTGTGTGTCCTGCGGTGGGTTGGCACCCTGTCCAGGATTGGTTCCTGCCTTGTGCCCTGTGTTGGCTGGGATTGGCTCCAGCAGACCCCCGTGACCCTGTGTTCGGATTCAGCGGGTTGGAAAATGGATGGATGGATGTTTTATTGCAATAGATATAACCAAAACAGTAGATACAGTATGACTGACAGAAAATAAGGGTTACATGAATCTTAATAGATCCTTTGCTCTGAACATGCCATCGCTGATTTAGAAACAACTTTAACAAAGTAGAATTAGTGTATATATTATTTTTATTAATACTGTTTCGGAAAGGATTATTATTATTCCTTTACAATCATGGTATGTATAATTCTGCTACTTGAAGTTGTATTCTAAAGTGAAGCATTTTTTATGAATTTAAAAAAAAACATCATGTCTGTCCTTGTGGTTTAAAATGAATTTCAAGGAGCATAATTCCAAATGTGAATCTGAAAAACAAAAAATTACCAAATATGTCAATTTTTCAAGCCAATTGTGTAGTGTATGAAATCTGTTCTCTACCTTCCAGCTAGAATGCCAAAAAATGACAAAATGACAGCTAGCGCTGTGAGGTGACATCTTTTCAGACATGGGTCTTCTGATTGGGGTCTTCTGGTGGTGGCATCCTCTTTATGTTGGCCCCAGCAGAAAAGGTGTATCCAGAAAGGCAGGAGCGAAATTGATGTCTGAGGCTGAAGGAAAAGGAAAAGACATTAGATGACAGTCCCTCTGCAGTGGGCTGGCACCCTGCCAAGGGTTTGTTTCCTACCTTGCGCCCTGTGTTGGCTGGGATTGGTTCGAGCAGACCCCCGTGACCCTGTAGTTAGGATATAGCGGGTTGGATCATGGATGGATGGATGGATGACAGTGCCAACCCTCGACTCAAGGTGAACTGCTAGTTAATAAACTCTGAAATTGTCTGCCATTTGCGCAAGTATGACAGCAGACATGAGACAACACCAGAACTATGTATTTTCCGGATCTTTTTTCCTCCTGTAAAAAAGGCACACAACTTTTGAGTTCTATTTGCATAATTTCATCTAATGAATTAGCATGGAAAACATTTGTTCCGGCCCATTTTTAAAATGGTCACAGTTGTGTTCTTTGAGCTGGTTACATGGATAAGTTCTTCACTAGTCCTAAACTTCCTCAGAGCCAGATTCCCCACCTGCCACCTTCTCCAACACATCTTTTCTGTGTGTGAGTTAATGATGGGCATTTTGATTGATAATAATGATAATGAATATAGAATTGTCTTATTTTGGTAGACAAAACATGGCATTATAAAGGATGTTATGAGAATTATGTGACTAATTCATGGGTAATGATTCAGTTCAGTATCATCCAACTGGTTCTTGAGTACAGATTCTGTTAGAACTGAAAAGAATTAGATAATGATACATACTAAAGTAAAGCTGAAAGCAAATAATTGTTAAATATTAGAATAACATTTTTATAAGGTTCAGTTTTATGTGACTAACTTGTTCATACTGTATACAGATATTCAGTTTCAACTTTAATAACAATACTAACCTTAGTAATACAATAATACATTTTATTTATATAGGACCTTTCCTATGCTGAAAGTGCTTTGTACTAACAAATTGTACAAATCATAACAAGTAATACATTCTAACATAAAATAAGTGTTGCTATTGTATTGTACTTGTACGATGAATGAGAGACTGTTTTCATTTGCTGATATTGATATAGTGAACTGAAAATAATCATAAGTGATGTGGTTTGAGACTCATGATTTATGTTTAGCTCACTGATTCGATTCATTCATGCTAGCAAAATGATTCATATGATTCACTGAAAGAGTCATTCGGAACAAATTGTTTATGAGTTGCTTATCACTAGTGTGGGGTGCTGATCTGAACTTTCATACTGAATTTAGAAAGATAAATGTACAACAGATAAAAACTTGTCCTTCACAAAGGTTACCACTTTCTATTACAGGAATACCAATAACTACAATATGCTTGCTGACTTTATCCGAACTATCAAAATACAGACGATAGTTCTGTTCACACATCACACAAAGTTTTAAAATTCTTTTGTGAGTGTTTTTTTTTTTTTTAATGCTTAGTGTTGATTCACATAGTGAACTTAGTAATAGCATGCACTTTGCCTTGGCTCTTCCAAAAATTCCAAAAGGATTTCATGCTGTAGTACTAGGGTGTTGTACCGTGTTAACCATTATGAATGTGAGAAGTCAAACAAAATTACACCTTTTTTTGGCTAACTATAAAGATTATAATATGCAAGCTTTCGAGGCAACTCAGTCCCCTTCTTCAGGAAAAATGTAAACATTACATGTAATCATGTTGAATTCTGAAGCCAAAATTGTTGAATACACAAACCATAATAGATAACACATCATTATGGTGTCACTGATAAATTATAGTACTGGGGAATTATTATCTGCAGATGATGGAGTTGTGAGGTTAATTTTAATATAACATACAGTAAATACCAATTAAATATTTATTCACTATGTACATGGTATCTTACGAAGCCAGGCTTAGAGTGCCACTTGTACTCAAGTGTAGTCTATCAACCTACTCCGAAAATTAGCCCTAGCATGATTTTCAGGCTGCTCTGTAATATAAGCCCTAACCCAAAAATAAGCCCAAGTGAAGATCGTCAGATGAAAAGTAAGGCGCCTAAGGCCAGGTTTATACTTCACACGATGCAATGCATGTGCCCGAAATATCAATTAAATTCTGAGGACACCTTGCCACAATATCTCTGAAAAGGATGTTTAATGATTACATCCATCAATTTGGGGATGCGGCCATTCCAGCAGAATCAGTGCAAGACAGAAAAAATCTCTGGACGGGGCATCAGCTCATCGCAAGGTGAACACAAGAACACACATACACTGGCGTTGTTGTAGCTTCACCAAATCCCCAAACCTTCATGTCTTTGGATGGAAAACTGAGCACACTGTGGAAACCCACCAGGAAAACATGCAAACTCCAGGCAGGGATCACAAGGGACATGACTCCCTGCGAGACAGCAGCACTACCGCTCTGCCACCGTGCCACCCCATATGTGTAACTATTAGCAGTATTCATTATTTAAACAAAGTTAACGATTTATCTGTAAAATGTAACATATATATTTATAATGTATTTCATCATGAAAGTGATATCAAGTATAAATCTAAGAATTCTAAATGTGCAGACAGCTGGAATATCATAAATTTAATGTGTTCTGTGTGGCGATGCTACTTGCCGCTGCTTTCAGGTCAGGAGGAAGCCCCAGAAGCACGTAGCGATTTAACAACTGGGTCAGTTTTCAGATGACGTTTACAACAGTCTACCTTAATGAAAAAGTAAACTACGAGGTTAAAGAGGACATTTTGAGTTTAAAGCTGAAATTTCCACTTTAATCAAAAAGTAGACATTTTCATTATGTCCTTATTTTTTTTTCTCTGTGGATCAAATACGCCGCTGTACATTCTGATGGTATTGTGAAGGTGCAAATATGAAATATGAACACATTTCACCAATCCTTCGGTCACTTCATTTGCTCCCTATTCACCTCTGTATTGAATACAAACTCTGTTTGTTTACTCACCAGTGTATCCATGGAAATGCTCCACAATATCTTAAAGAACTCCTTATACTACAATCCACTGCAAGAAACCTTCGTTTTGCAAATACCTACCGCCTTCGCCCCCCTGTGACCAAACTTTGTACAATGGGTGACTGAGCCTTTGCAGCCGCTGCTTCACGGCTCTGGAATGCCCGACCAGAGAGCCTGAGAACACAGCAGATTGTTGTCTGTTTTTAAAAACAGCTAAAGAATTTTCTATTTAGGAAAGCTTATTAACAAGAATGCTACTAATTATTGTAGTTTTATCTCTGTTTTTATCTTGCTTTGCCTTTGTTTAAACTTTTTTATGTAGCACTTTGAGATTTACTACTAATGTAAAGTGCCCTATAAATAAAATGCATTATTATTATTATTATTATTAAAAAAAAAAAAGAAGATGGTATGTGAGACTTTCAAATGTATCATGTCATTACTTTGGGGAATATTCAACGCTTGAATATCAAAGCACCACGAATGCATCTGTATGTCGGCATTTTGCTTCACCTCATCGAACCATTCATCAAACATCGAAGCGCGCACATTAATCAGCAAAGAGGCTGGAGTAGCAAGAAATTCAGGCTGAAATTCAGGGTTTGAATGTGGAGAGTTATAACATGACTGTATTTGGATAAATGTATATTGTTGTACATGAATAAATATAAGATATCCCCTGAAAATAAGCCCTAGAGCATGCTTCTGGAGGAAAAATTAATATAACCCTAACCCTAACCCTGTCTTATTTTCGGGGAAACACAGTAACATTGGCCTTTAGTTGTCATGCTGCTATGTAGCACTTAGTAAGCTATCCATATTTGCCAGTTTTATCATACCAATGTTGTCTTTTTCATTACTGCATGATTATTGTTTATTCAAAACAATCGCAAAGCATACCAATGAGTCAAGGTTTTCTTTATGGCTTGAAGAAGAAGTGTGGATTCTGATACTGAAAATACAAAAAAGGTGATTATGTTATGCAAACATAAGTTGTTTTCAGGAAGATATGTAATCTTATGCAAGGAAACAAAAATCAAACTACAGATATGTAATGTATTTGAATTAAGCTATTTTTATTTTTACATTTTACATAGTATTTTAATTCAATTAAAATGTATTTGGTAAAAATTATACTTTAAATACTGTATTATTATAGATCAAAATCAAGCATATATCTGTATTTAATTGTCTGTTAACTTATTTCTTCCAACTTTCTCTAAAACAAAATTCATGAAAAAAATATTGCTTTTTTCAGAATAGAGCATATTGGATTCAAATACCACAGCTAATCATTAGGTGGTGTTTTCATGTTCTCCTCATGTTTGCATGCGTTTTTCTCTGTGGAATGCACACCTATACACTTTAGGTTAATCGGCAATTAAACTGGCCCCATATGGAGATGTGTGTGAGTGGGCCTTCGAGGTTTTCTGGTTTCCCTGCCACATCCTCAAGCTGTCTAGATAGGTCTGGTGTGAGAAAGAGTGCCCTGCAATGGACTTTCACCCCACCTGGCATTATTTCCACTTAATGTTACTTGGTTAGAGCAGGGGTCCTCAATCACGGTCCTGGAGGGCCGCAGTGGCTACAGGTTTTCATTCTAGCCAGTGTCCTAAATAGAACTCAGTCCTTGGGGAAAATGTTGGTGTTTAACTCTATGCCTTGTTAGTTCCTTTATTCACCAAAGACAAAATTTAGTTACTTTGTAGATGAGAGGTCCTCAATTACAGTCCTGGAGGTCTCCTATAGCTTCAGGTTTTCACTTTAACCCAGTGCTTCCCCAAACCCGGTCCTGTGGACCCCCTGTGCCTGCAGGTTTTTGTTCCAACCAGATTCCTAATCAGTGACAACACCTGATAACACTGATCTCAGTTTTTTTTTTCTTTTATTCTACATTCAGAAAAGCACGACAGCATGATTTTTATATTTATAAGACATTTAGAAATATTTCTAATTTAGCTATAGATTTAAATGCTTAACTCTCTTTTGTTGATTTCATTATAGTTTGCCCTTTCTCTGTGCAGTATTTCCCCTTTGTTGTATCTTAATAATAATAATTAAACACAAGCAGAGCAGACACGCAGGCAAACAACACTGAATAATCAAAGGCTGCAACTACTTTAGCATCAGACCCACTAATTATTAAATAATGGATTAATTAAACAATTAGAGCACCTAGAAAAGTAGAATGAAAATCAAGATGAAAATATTGTTAAAAAGAATATAACTGCTTGGTACATTTATATATATATATATTTTACCAAACTTAGTTTTCTAATTTCTAAATTGTTCCCAAAACACAGAACTTAGGAAATAACACATCAATTAATTAGCCCAGGAGTCCAATTAAAAACAGAAGATGGTTGGAACAAAAACCTGCAGCCACAGAGGGTCCCTAGGACCAAGATTGGGAAACACTGCTTTAACCAATTTCTTAATTAGAACCATTTTATTTACTACTAAAGCAATACATTATTTGGGCTTAATTTTACTTCTCTTGCCTGTTACCGTTCAGAACCCTTAATTGCCTATTTTAGATGTTAGTAGCTACACTTAAGTTTTAATTTTTGCCTGTTTTCTTAATCAGACATGAGTGAATAATGAGATGCAGATAACCAATAAACCTGCAGCTCTCTCAGGTAACGTGCTTACCATGAAGTATCTATGATAAAAAATGTTTAGAAATGAATGAGAGGGGAATTGGAAGGACCATTAAGTTTAAATTTATTGTGGTCCACAAAAAACACGGATAATGTTCTCACAGAAGGAAACTCTACAGTGCAATTAAAATTGCTCTTGGATGAATGCAAGCATTAACAAGCTAAATAGTTTAATACCAACTTTCATTATCAGCAAGGACTGCTTTTTAATTAGGAAACTAGTTGGAATAAAAACCTGCAGCCACTGCGGCCCTCCAGGACTGTGATTGAGGACCCCTGGGTTAGAGTTTGGCCTCCATGACCCTGAGTAGTATTAAGTGAGTTTAAAGAAGGCACATTATATTAGTTTAATTATTGCCTGTTTGATCTGGATCACATTTCTATTTTCTTACTATTAACTAAATCATTTATTAATGTGTCATTTAAATTGCACTAAAAAAACCACAAAGACACAGAAGGCAAACTGTGAAGGGTACAATTTGGACAAAGAGAATGTGAGGAAAGGGGGAAAGAAGAATGAATTGGTGTGTACAACACTTCACCTTTTCAGTTGTTGTCTCCTAGAATACCTGTAGATGTCATCGATGGAGATTTAATTCTCATCAGACATGCTTTGTGGGAAAGCTGCATTTCAATAACAGGGTATCCAATTTCGAAAAAATGTTACCACTGAGAGCCATGTCATTCTTTTCAAATCACTTTTCATCTGTCATAATTAATAATATATAATTTGCATGGAAACTGGTTTTATCTTAGATCCCTTGCTTTCCTCAGATTCCTGGAGCTGGGACAGCCTTAACACATAAGTGGCTTCCTCGTTCACAGAAACCCTTGTCTCAGAAAGAGGACACAGCAGCATCTCACTGCTCCAGTGCTATCAGTGCAGAGACCAAGCAGTTGCGTGCCCGTCGTAAGACTGCCCGAATGCTGATTGTGGTGCTGCTCGTGTTTGCTCTATGCTACCTACCAATCAGCATCCTAAATATCCTCAAGAGGTATTGTGCCTGTAGATCTCATTTTACTTTCTCTCAGACTCCATGCACTATTTGGGGTAAGACTGAGTTTAGAATGCAAGGTTCCATGGAATTTGTTTTGCTTTGCTTTTCAGGGTATTTGGATACTTTGAAAACACAAATGACAGAGAGGCCATTTATGCATGGTTTACATTCTCCCACTGGCTTGTTTATGCTAACAGTGCAGCAAATCCCATCATCTATAATTTTCTGAGTGGTGAGTGTATTGTTCATGTTTGAAATCTACTCTGAAGTTGTTTGGTACTGGCCTTTAATGGAAACCCTCAAGGACTGCTATTATTTCAAGATCATATTTCACACTCACCCTATGTGCTTATTTCCTTTTTTTTCCCCCATGTAGGAAAATTTCGTGAGGAGTTTAAGGCAGCCTTTTCTTGCTGTACCAAAAGCTTTACAGCATGCCGACATGTTAATGTTCAACATGTGAAACGAAGCACCAGCCAAAAATCTCTTACTGGCAACAGTAAATTTGACAGCATTTCCAAGGTAACTGAACATGTGGCTGTTGGCAGTGTCACCACAGTTCTTGGATAGACAACAAAGAAACATATTGGTCTGTACAGCACATCAAGGAGCCATTACTACTGAACATGTTCCAAGGCATGGTGGAATTCTGAAAGCTGCAGATAGGGTTTGCAGATATTACTGCTAAACATTACACTGGACTGCAAATGGCATGTGGAACCTGGCAGCACAGTGGTCACACACCAGTTACAAATATAAGGTGCTAGAAAGTGACTCTTATTAAAACATAATTTCTGTAACTCAGTTTGAAGAACTTATGTAGTGACTAAATGTTGACTCAGTATCACCAAGTAATTCATTTCAATTAAAAACGATGAACAGCAAAACTTTGAGTACTGGCAATAAAAGATTGCCTGTTCATTTTTCAGCTTGCAGCTTTATTAATCCAAGTTTGTACAAATTGAAAAAAGTAGAAATTACCTAACAATCAGAAGGCTCAATGCAGAGATGGACCTGAAACCTGCTCTGCAAAGCGCTGTGAGTGAGAAGAAAGCCTTGGTGTGTGTCTGTCAAAACCATTAGCAACCTAATGTATTGTTGTGCACATGGATTGAACTTCAGCAGGGTGGCCCTCTGCTTCCAGAGTGTTTGACATGCAGCAGTCGCTTGGTCAGAACCTAAGACCAATCTGATCCAAGTATAAAATACTGGGTGTGGAGAAAATGATTTGCAGTTGACTGTTTCCTGAGATCAGGTTGTCAGGTTTGGCACTTTATAAACCTCAAATTGCTATGCTGCTGTTTTCCTTTATTTCGCTCTACATGCTGTAACACTTATGGAAATGTAAACCTTTTGTGTGCAGCTCATTATGGTTCTGCATGACATGCCTAATTGTTTCACTCACCATGTTGTATTTTATATTTGCACAGTTGTCCCAGAAGACTGTAATTTAAAAGTTTACAAAATAAACATAAAATAAATTATTAGTATAAATACAAAAGCTATTGATGCATAAGTACAAGAAATGTATTATCAATTATTGTTTTCTTCAATGTCATTGATCAATATCATCTAATGATATTTTAAAAAGTAGTAATCAAGCATATTATCAAAAAGAACAATGTGCAGAGCAGAGTCTAATATCTCCTGGATATATCCAGTGGCCGCACTTGCTCTTAATATTTTCACAGACACGATGCTTACAATATGAATTTATTGTCACTATTCTGTTGTGCAGGGCACATGAGCAAATAAAACAGTAAGATGCTGATCAAAGTCAGTATTTTAAGAGTTATGGTAATCTATAGGAAAATAGTTTATATAATACCTATTATGAAGTAGACCATTCTAATTACTTTACATATTCACTTTTTGACATATGTGTTTTTAAAAATGAAGCAGTGACATTTTAAGTGACTTTGAGTTGAGTCTCAAGGGAGGAGTAGTATTTCAAACAGGGTCATTGATGTCACAGGTCTAGCTGATTAGTCTCTGCACTACTTTGTTTATTAATTTTGTAAACAGTTAGATGCAAGTTTTAGGGCTGCACGAGTCTGAAAAATATACATTTTTCATTGAGCATGAGGTATCACAAAGCTGAACAGAGAGCCAGGTCATCAGAGGGCATGTTTATACACACGTCCACACTCTATTGATTTAGTGCCACCAGTTAACCTACCATAAAATTATTATAATGTTGGAGGAAAAACACCTATGTAAAGAAAACCTGTAGAGAATTTGGAAAACACACACAAACACTGACAGCCTCATTCTCCAGGAACTGCGAGGCGGTAATGTTAGTCACTGCACTACCTTGCCTCACTGCTACAAATATATCTGTCTGTCCATTACTGAAACACTTCAATATAGAATGGAAATATTGGAAACAAAGCTTATTATAACAGCATTAGGCTCAAGGCAGAAACTTGCTCTGGAAAGGTTAGCTAGTTTCAGTTCCCAGTTGATCTGATATGTGCACCTTTGAAATGTTGGAAGACATCCCATGCAGATATTTACTTAGACCCTCAGTGTCGTGAGTGAGCAGTACCAATCATGATGATGACACTGTGCCACTCCATTTACAAGTACAATATAGCGTAATCATATTGTTGCTCCATTTCCTGTCCTTTGGCCCTGTACAGTATACTTTCAGCAATCAGGTATATTTTCAATCACCTCATGTTAAGATATTAATGGAGAGACTTACACATTACCACAGGATTTTAGCCTGCATGCAACCTGGGTTATTGTAATGTGGTCTGCTGCAAATTAATTGAGAAGGAACATTTAAACAATACTTGAGGTGGCCGTTGTTTAAGTACTGCATATACTTCATTGTTTGAGTCCTTTATCATAAATTTTGTTAAATACAACCTTGCTGTAGTTTAGCACCTTGTGTGCAGGTGATTTCTATTTCTTCAGGGCAGGATAATTGTACCCACAACATTGTAATACACTGGTTCAAAAATTGATGGAAATAATGTTAGTGTAAATAGTCAATTTGCGGTTGCACAGTGGTGCAGGGGGTAGTGCTGCTGCCTCGCAATTAGGAGACCTGGGTTCGCTTCCCAGGTCCTCCCTGCGTGGAGTTTGCATGTTCTCCCCATGTCTGTGTTGGTTTCCTCCGGGTACTCCGGTTTCCACCCACAGTCCAAAGACATGCAGGTTAGGTGCATTGGTGATTCTAAATTGTCCCTAGTGTGTTCTTGGTGTGTGTGTGCATGCGCTCACCCTGCGGTGGGCTGGCGCACTGCCTGGGGTTTGTTTCCTGCCTTGCGCCCTGTATTAGCTGGGATTGGCTCCGGCAGACCCCCGCGACCCTGTAGTTAGGATATAGCGGGTTGGATAATGAATGGATGGATGAATAGTTAATTTGCTTTCTACTGAGACATTGTAAACCAGTCTGATTATCATGACTACCTTTCTAATATTTCTGTGAATTTCTTTGTTTGGTAAAAACCTAGTACAGTAGTGAGATTTTATTTTAAAAGCCATTTATTTTTTTAACATTTTATTGATTTTATTAAAATCAAATAACATTCCATATAAGCAAGTCATGTTTAACAAAACTAGGTTTGAAACAAATCAACCCCCACTCAGGAGAGCTAGCCAGCAGAGTAAAATGTTAATAATAGTAAAAATATGTAAACAGGGCCAAATGGGTGACCTAAGCAGAAATTTACTTTTGTGCCCCCTCCCCCAAATATTACGGAAGTAAAAATAAAATAATAAAAAAAACACCTACTATAGGGGCCAAAATAGAACTTTATTCAAATAAAAGTAAATACATAATTTCACAGGATTATGAACGTACCTGAAAGTGATGCACGGGCTTCATCTTGGGCTTTTTTTTTCTTTCGTTTCTCGGCGCCGGACTGTTGATGTCTCTTTCCAGGACCAGGCATATTGTTCAATTATTATCATTTTTGGCCAAATAGGCAGCCGTAACAGAGGTGAGGGCGCGCGCGTCATCACGTGTGCTTAGCCTACTCTGCGTTCACCATAAAATGCAATATATACGTTTATATTTTTGTTTATTTGTATATGTATATTATTAATATTAATTTATTATTATAATATATAAAAACGATTTTTTTGAGCAGCTGGGATGGTGCCCCCCTGGGAGTTGGTGCCCTACGCAGACTGCGTACTCTGCGTACAAGGGAGCAGCGGTACTGTATGTAAAATAAATTAATAAAAATAAATAGAATTAAAAAGAGGGGAGAGAATCCACTTCATCAATTTAAATGTTTATTCTAAATTCTTATTGATTAGATCCTGCCAAGTTTTGAAAATATTTTGTACAGATCCTTTAAGTGAGAATTTGATTTTTTCCAATTTCAAATAATATATAACAGCAGTTACCCACTGACTTAAAAGAGGTGGATCAGGATTCTTCCAGTTGAGCAAGACAAGTCTACGTGCCAATAGGGAAGTAAAGGCAATTATAGTTTGTTTGTCCTTTTCCACTTGAAGCCCATCTGGAATACACCAAACACACCTGTTAGTGGATTAGGAGGGATTGTGACACCAAGGCTGTCAGGAAGGCATTTAAAAATTTTGGTCCAAAATTATGTTAATTTGGTGCAGGCTCAAATCATAGGGCTCAATGAGGCTGGAACTTGATTGCAACATTTGCAGGTTGGATCTTGCCCTGGAAACATTTTGGACAATTTTAAATGAGACAGATGCACTCGATTTATAATTTTGAATTGAATAATTGTATGTTTTGCACATATGGAGCTCGAGTGAATTCTGTGCATTACTACCTTACACTCCTTTTCTGAGATGCTGAGTGAGAGATCGTTTTCCCACTGTACTCTGGGATCTTTGAAAGGGAGGGACTTTAAAACTGTTTTATATATTATGGAAATGCTAACAATAATAATAATGCATTTTATTTATAGGGGCACTTTACATTAGCAGTAAATCTCAAAGTGAAAAGTTATAAAAAGTTAAACAAAGGCAAGGCAAGATAAAAACAGAGATAAAACAACAATAATTATAGCATTCTTGTTAATAAGTTTTCCTAAATAGAAAAGTCTTTAGCTGTTTTTTAAAACAGCCCACTATCTGCTGTGTTCATAGGCTGTCTGGTAGGGCATTCCAGAGCCGTGGAGCAGCAGCTGCAAAGGCTCGGTCTCCCATTGTATGAAGTTTGGTCACAGGGGAGCGAAGGCGGTAGGTATTTGTAAAACAGAGGTTTCTTGTAGTGGATTATAGTAAAAGGTGTTCCTTAAGATATTGTGGAGCATTTCCATGGATACACTGGTGAATAAACAAACAGAGTTTGTATTCGATATGGAGATGGATAGGGAGCCAATGAAGTGATCGAAGGATTTGTGAAATGTGTTCATATTTGCGCACCCTCATCAGGATTCTTGTAGCACTATTTTGAATTTGTTATAGCTTTTGAAGGCTCTTGTTGGGTATCCCGATGAGGAATGCATTACAATAGTCCAGTCTGGATGAGACAAAGGCATGAACCAGCTTTTCAGCATCACAGAGGGAGAGGTAGGGACAGAGTTTGTTTCGCAGATGAAGGAATGCAGTTTTACAAAGGTGATGGATATGTATATCAAATGACAGATGGGAGTCTAACTTGACACCCAGATTTGTAACAGAAGGGAGAGGGTAATGGTACGGTCAGAAAAGGAAATACAATTTACAGAGGAATGAAATTGATGGGGGGTGCCAAATAAAAGAGCTTCAGTTTTGGTGCTGTTCAGCTTGAGGACGTTCTTGGACATCCAGGCCTCAATCTCATCCAAGCAAGAGGAAAAAGTTGATGGAGGTGTAAGAAAAGTCGAATCCAGTCTCACATAGAGCTGCGTATCATCGGCATAGCAATGGAATGAAACTCCATGCTTGCGGATGATGTGACCCAGGGGTAGTATATAGATATTAAAGACCCCACAGGTGACAGTGTAGGTATGAGATTTAGCATTCCCCAAGGCCACATACCCAGTCCTGTCTGTAAGATAGGACTTGAACCACTCCAAAGCATTGCCAGAAAGTCCAATTGTATAGTGAAGATGATGAAGGAGAATATTATGATCTACTGTATCAAAAGCAGCTGTAAGGTCCAGGAGGATAAGGAGTGATGGAGAGCCATGGTCAGCAGCCATCAGGAGGCCATTGGTGACTCTGACCAGGGCTGTCTCTGTGCTGTGAGAAGTTCGGAAACCAGACTGAAATTTTTCAAACAGATTGAATTTTTGAGGTGTTCCTGAAGCTGAACCAGATCAGACTTTTCCAAAACCTTAGACAAAAACGGAAGGTTGGAGATCGGACAATAGTTTGCTATCATTTCAGGATCCAAAGAGGATTTTTTTAAATGAGGTCTAATTTTTGTGGTTTTCAAGGCCAGTGGAACTAAGCCGCTCTGGAGAGAGTGATTAATGATATCAGCAATAAGAGGGCTTATATCTGATACATTAGCTTTTACCAGAGGAGTAGGAAAAGGGTCCAATGAACACGTTGAAGGTCTCATCCTCTGTATGATGTCCTCAATTTCTTTAACTGTGGTACAGAGGAACTGGGGAAGGCAGCCCATTGACTTTGATGTAGAAACATCCAGCGATGGAGGGCTGGAGGAAGACAATGAGGAGCGGATGCTGTCCACTTTAGAGGTGAAATATTTAATAAAATTATTGCACTGCTCCTCTGTGAAATTATTACAGGTGTAGGTGTGAGGATTGAGTAAATGGTTTATCACGGAAAAAAGTTGTTTGGAATTTCCAGGACTGTTCTAGGAGCAACAACCTTTAAACCAGCTGTCCATACACATAAGGTATTGGGGCGGATCTATTATGAAACTAATGAAGCTTAAGCTTCAGGGCCTTAATCCAGGAGGGGCTTCAGTAGTGACTTTAGCCCACATTGTTTAAAAATTTCAGGTGTTTTCTGTATGTGAAGGATTTAAAAAAATAATATTATTAATAATATAGTGTAATTCAATACAAAATTATAGTTAAAATAAAAATGTAAAGGTTATTAAAGTATCAAAAAAATAATATGTCTGGTGATCTGTCATGGAACAACAACATTGAAGAAGAGAACAGTGGTTACCCAGACCTTGTTGCCAGTTGTAAAGTGGTCCCCATAATAGTTCAAACTTCAGGCCACAGAAAATGTAGGTCTACCACTGTAAGGTATAGGCACGTGAAATGCATAACTAGTTTAGGTATTAGCACAAAAGCAGAGATAATTCTTCCCTGGGATTTAAAATATTATCCTCAATCAAATGTCCAAGAGTTTAGAACTACAATGTTGAAAGTAACAGCTTCCTTCTTTATGTACTGAGGAGCATCTGAGTAAATATTAATTTAAGTTTGGGTCTTAAAACTTGTAACGGACAGCTGGCATGGACTGCCACCCTGACCAGGACAGGGCATGATTCATTACCTGGATGGGAGGCCAATGTATTTAATGAACAGCAGGAGACAATGTATTAATCTACATGTTCCCCCGAACTACTAGGTGGCAGCAACCACGGAGTCAGGTACACCAGGAGACACGCACAGGGAATGCAGGGTATTGTAGAGCCGTCCTATTGGTGTCCCTGGATGCCACTAGAATCTGTGCTCCTTAGTTTTTGAGAACTCTGATTGACCTGGAAGTACTTCCATTGAACTATGCCTTGGCACTGGAGGTACTCCTGGGTCCAAGATAAAAGGAGCTGCTCTGCCTCATCCAAATGAGTCAGAGCTGGGAAAGGAGACAGGCAACACTCACCTGGGAGGAGTTGAGAAAAAGCAAGAGGGGAAAAGAGAAAGAATTTATAATTGTGGAGTTCTATATTGATAAAGAAGCATTTTGTAAGGCAATTGTAAATAATAAACCTTACATTTTTTACTGAGGATTTGTGTCAGTTTAGTTCTGTTTGTGATATGGGGTGCTGTAACACCCCCTACTGGTCACAAACTATTGATATAGACTTAAAAGAGACTTAAAGGATTTCTTGTTTACTACATGGACACCAATACTGCAGGAATATGTTCTTATTTATTCCTAGATGGATTATAAGAACTGGATTTTTTTCATTACTGGGTAAGACATTTAAATAGGGTGCATCTTAACAAATACTTTGTGTAAATTACTTAGCAAAAGATACAGTAACTAATAGGTGCACTAAGTCCTTTACGCCCCTGTTCGAAAGGGATGCCCATTACTTTTTCCAATAAATGTCTTCAATGTTTAAGAGCAGTATTTTGGTCTCTGTGTGTCTGATTTGGTTCACAATTGGCACTTTTCATTTTGCATGGCACACAAACCACTAATGTAAGTTTTGGTATTCACTTAGGTAACACTGTATTTTGGAATACATTACTTTCTAGAACATTAGAAAGAAAAATGTTTGAAAATGATCTATAAAGTATTTTTATATCTACATCTGATTACACCAGTAAAATTCTAACAACAAAAAACAAAAAAAATTAAAATACTGAATGCCTTTTTAAAGACATCCACAAAGAGCACAGCAAGTTAAAAATTTTCAGAAATCTTGTTGTACATGATTTTAATAAAGAGGTTTTTGTTTTTTTTAGAATTATGAATTATAGGTTAATTGGTGATTCATATAGTATTCTCATGTTGAGCGTGTGTGTGAATAAGTGAGCACCATGATGGACTAGTGCCCTGTCCAAGTTTAGTTCCTGTCAGGTGCCCAATACTGCTAGGAAAGCTCCATGATCTGGATTAAGATGGTTTCAAAATGTTGTGTTTTGTTCAATATATTGTGTTATCCATGTCTAAATTAATGTTTCTAAAATGGAAGTTCACAAAGATCAACAGATTCCTATTAAGTCAAATTTTATTGGTCAAGTAAGCCCTCTAAGTTAACACACAACATTTTTCTTTATTAGCATCTGTTATCTTGGGAAAGTAGTCCAGGAGTTGTGCAGTTGGACATTTTAAATTCTGTTTAACATTATCAGCAAATGCAGACATAAAAACATGTAGTATTGATCAACATTGATTACAAAGTTAAAACTCAAAGGAAAAACCTAGTGTTAATAATGTTAAGATACAACACAGTACTATTTCTTATTGACTTAGCTATAACCTTGACCATGCACACTACCATTCCCCTTGTACAGTCTGTTTCTGGCCATGTACTCCATTCTCAGTTTCTTAGTAACTGTACATATCTAGTAGTATTCTCAAAGTTACTGAGTTACAGTACATCCGGAAAGTATTCACAGCGCATCACTTTTTCCACATTTTGTTATGTTACAGCCTTATTCCAAAATGGATTAAATTCATTTTTTTTCTCAGAATTCTACACACAACATCCCATAATGACAACGTGAAAAAAGTTTACTTGAGGTTTATGCAAATTTATTAAAAATAAAAAAACTGAGAAATCACATGTACATAAGTATTCACAGCCTTTGCTCAATACTTTGTCGATGCACCTTTGGCAGCAATTACAGCCTCAAGTCTTTTTGAATATGATGCTATAAGCTTGGCACACCTATCCTTGGTCAGTTTCGCCCATTCCTCTTTGCAGCACCTCTCAAGCTCCATCAGGTTGGATGGGAAGTGTCGGTGTACAGCCATTTTAAGATCTCTCCAGAGATGTTCAATCGGATTCAAGTCTGGGCTCTGGCTGGGCCACTCAAGGACATTCACAGAGTTGTCCAGAAGCCACTCCTTTGATATCTTGGTTGTGTGCTTAGGGTCGTTGTCCTGCTGAAAGATGAACTGTCGCCCCAGTCTGAGGTCAAGAGTGCTCTGGAGCAGGTTTTCATCCAGGATGTCTTGTACATTGCTGCAGTCATCTTTCCCTTTATCCTGACTAGTCTCCCAGTTCCTGTCGCTGAAAAACATCCCCACAACATGATGCTGCCACCACCATGCTTCACTGTAGGGATGGTATTGGCCTGGTGATGAGCGGTGCCTGGTTTCCTCCAAACATGACGCCTGGCATTCTTACCAAAGAGCTCAATCTTTGTCTCATCAGACATGGTCTGAGAGTCCTTCAGGTGCCTTTTGGCAAACTCCAGGCAGGCTGCCTTTTACTAAGAAGTGGCTTCCGTCTGGCCACTGTACTATACAGGACTAATTGGTGGATTGCTGCAGAGATGGTTGTCCTTCTGGAAGGTTCTCCTCTCTCCACAGAGGACCTCTGGAGCTCTGACAGAGTGACCATCTGGTTCTTGGTCACCTCCCTGACTAAGGCTCTTCTCACCCGATCGCTCAGTTTAGATGGCCGGCCAGCTCTAGGAAGAGTTCTGGTGGTTTTGAACTTCTTCCACTTATGGATGATGGAGGCCACTGTGCTCATTGGGACCTTCAAAGCAGCAGAAATTTTTCTGTAACCTTCCCCAGACTTGTGCCTCAAGACAATCCTGTCTCGGAGGTCTACAGACAATTCCTTTGACTTCATGCTTGGTTTGTGCTCTGACATGAACTGTCAACTATGGGACCTTATATAGACAGGTGTGTGCCTTTCCAAATCATGTCCAATCAACTGAAGTTACCACAGGTGGACTCCAATGAAGCTGCAGAAACATCTCAAGAATGATCAGGGGAAACAGGATGCACCTGAGCTCAATTTTGAGGTTCATGGCAAAGGCTGTGAATACTTATGTACATGTGCTTTCTCAATTTTTTTATTTTTAATAAATTTGCAAAAATCTCAAGTAAACTTTTTTCACGTTGTCATTATGGGGTGTTGTGTGTAGAATTCAGAGGAAAAAAATGAATTTAATCCATTTTGGAATAAGGCTGTAAAATAACAAAATGTGGAAAAAGTGATGCGCTGTGAATACTTTCCGGATGCACTGTATATTTCATTCTGATATTTCTATTCCTACTTAACTAGATTCACATCTTGGACTCTAAATTCTCCACATTTGTCTCATGTGTCATGTTATGCTGATTCTGCTTCTCTACCAGGCTGTCCGCCAATATCTCAGGTCCTCCTGCTTTCAAGATCTCTGTACCAAAATTTACATAGTTTGTTCTGTTCAATTATCATCTGATCTCACATTTTCCTCATTTTGTTAAAACAATTGATCACTTTATTTTCATTAAACTTATATCACGTCTACAGTATAGGTGTCTAAATAATTTTAGCTTAATTTCCTACTCAACAGCAGATCTAAAATGGCTCCCATGCAGGGTGTCAGAGAGATCCCTTTCATTATTATTCCTATTTGAGTTTACATTTTTTCCCCCTCAATGAGTACAAAGCAATTCTAAGTTATTTTAGGACTACGTTATTTTAGGTCTTCTAGTCAGCCTGTGTTTGTTACTATGCAGTGTTAATCATTCACAAATTTACTATACGATGGAAATGGCACTGGGAGTAAAAAGGAGCCTAAATAGTATTCTATGTTTAAGCACTGAACATGTTTGCTGTTATGAAATCCTCTATTTGTTTTTATTTTTTTTTTATGTTAAAATATTTTTGACTCAGCGGTGGGCTAGCGCCCTGCCCGGGATTTGTTTCCTGCCTTGCGCCCTATGTTGGCTGGGATTGGCTCCAGCAGACCCCCGTGACCCTGTAGTTAGGATATAGCAGGTTGGATAATGGTTGGATGGATATTTTTGACTGGTTTTGACCATTTGCCTGTTTTCGGACACTGTCCTTGTTTAACACTTTTGATAATGTTGTTTGTGCTTGCCATCTTATATTATGATTACCTGTCTTTTAAATTAGAGTTCATGGACTTTGGATTTCAAAGTAAAATATAACTTTTGCTGGTTTGCCATGGCATCTGTCTACATTTGTGTCCCAACCTTTGCTCTTGCTGACAGCCATACATACATTACAGAGCAGCACACTTCCTGTGGCAGAAGATGGATCAGCAGCCAGCAGAAGAAGAAATAATGAGAAGACTCTGGAGATGGATTGAGAATACACAATGCAACCCCACTACAAATTTCAGCAGGCAAGCCCTCACCTGGAATTCTTCAGGCAAACAGAAAAGAGCATAATCACAGGATATCTAATACTGAGGTCTGGAGGTGGACATTAAAAGACCGAACTACTCCCATAGCCAGCTGAAAAGAAGGGCCCAGGACAGCAATGGCTGGAGGACTCTTATCAGCAGCCTAATCTCCAAAAGGGGTAATATGCTTAAGTAAATAAATATACTTCATGACAGTCCTGCATCTTGGCTTTTTCCACAGGTAAGCTGGTACTAAGCAGCTGCATTGTGTATGATCCCAATTGTGTGAGTGTGTCTAGTCAGAGTGTGCCTGACCTTTGCCTCATTAGTTTCAATTTTTTGCAAGAAGTATTTTCAAATTTTTATCAATTTGTAATGTAATGTAATTTGTAATTTGTCATCTTGAGATGTCATTAAAATGTAGTTAAGTTTTACTTTGTATTTTGTGTCCATTGTATTACTCTAATATTATTTGTTTTGCAACAAATGGCGGTACTGTAAATGATATGAAATGCACTATATATAAAAAAATGGATCTGAGTCTTGTGTGATGCGTCTCACAGCATATGAGTAAAAGATTGAACGGAGTGTTTCAGGGATACAAATTTCAATTAAACAGATGGCACAGCAGAAAGCGATTAACATTGCAGTTAAAATATTAGTCCACTTTTCAGTACACTGCTTATTTCATATTCCACTTTGACTGAATCTTAAACTAAAGACTGTGGCCTTTTTCCACTGTAATAGTGAACATTAGCAGTCCATACTGTGCCATCCCTTGTGCTGTATAATTAAAAATATTGAACCAAATATTGTATGACAACACACTGTTTTTTTAACTTAGGGGCAGCTTTATGTGATAAAGAAGTTGGCTTCAAACAATACAAACAGATGCTCAACATTTCATCAGGAGTGGCAATGTTAAACGCTTCCTTAGTTTCAGTCCTACTCTTCTGAGGAGATGCCTGGCTGGGAGGAGGTTACTGTAAGGGCAAATGAACCTCCAGGATAATGCAGAGAAAGTGGAAGTCACACAGAAAGCCTCCAAGACAAAGAATGTTTGCATGACAATATTTTTATTTAGTTATCTACTTTTATTTGATATACTTTATTAATCTCCAGGGGAACATTGTCTTTTCACATGACCTTTTGGAATGGAACCACAGTAGCTACTAAGAGGCAGTATATTTTGTAAGGGCACTTCATGTTCTTCATGCCCCAGAATACATGTGACAGGATCACCCTTATGAATGAGACAGAGAGATGACCTGGACAAAAGCATGGACTGTTTTTCCTTGATAATAAGGTGCTTCTTTCTAAAAGAGAAGATTAAGTCACTAAGTGAATCCTGGAAGATGCAATACTTTCACTACAGCACCGGAAAATATCATAAATTACTGGGTTGTGTAGGACAAAGTGGAAATTGGCCATTCTGCTAGTTTTTAGTGGCACCAAACCTGTCAAGAAAGCAGATTTAGCAGGGATGCAGGTATCCAACTGCACAAAACCCCCACTTGCACTCCAAACTGGATCCTCTGGACTTCCTCTGATAAGAAAGGTGAAAATCAGAGTTGCACTAACATCTCTCCAGAGGTCCCCCTGCAGACCTCTTGAGCAAGAAGAAGCAAAAAGAACTCAAGTTAAGATAAAGACCTATATAATTTAAGGGATGACAAATAAGTTGACCAGAAGAACCCATTTAAAAAACACTGATTTCATAACTGGAAATGACTTTATCCCAATCAGAAAAATGTTCAACCACTCTTTAAAACCACATGAACCACATCTCTCAAAGTAAGTGAGAAAGAACAGAAGGAGAGAATGGCAAGTTTAGTGAAGTTTAAGGATTCTCTCTGGGCACCCTCTCTTGGATTCTCTCAGGGTGAGGGAACTCTCCAAAATGACCGAAAATATGTGAATCCTGATCTCCGAACCTACAAGTTATGAGCCGCTCCCTTGGAGAACTGAATTCGACAAACTCTTATTGTTGGGGACCAGGAACTGAGACACAGTCTGTCAAGCCACAGTTGTGTGCTAGTAGTCTGATGAGGCTGAGATGTCATAACTTCAAGGTGGTAACTTCATCTTCTAAACTGTTGGGCCAGAATGAGTAATGTCTTTTCCCAATTAAGTGGCAAAAGACAGCAGAAGGCAAGCTGAGGAAGCAGCAGAACAGTGCTGACAAGGATCATGCAACAAAGTGAAAAAGAGTACTCCAACGGATGAAGAATCTTCCACTTGGACCCAGAGCAACAACAAAGCAACAGCTCCACACAACATCGGACATCATCCATAAAGACTTGGTATCGTAAAACTATCTGTGCCAAGATAAAGTAGAACTCTAAATACCAGTAAACAACCAACATATATGTTGGTTGTTGGTTGCTCAAAAAAATTAAAGAAACACTTTGAAAACACATCACATCTCAATGGGAAAAAAATCATGCTGGATATCTATACTGACTAACTATCCAGTAAGGGACTCTCTATTTTCTTCATTGAAGATATGATGCCATCAGTTATTAACCTTCCACTTTTGTTCAGGCAATATATCAAGCTCTTCCATTCCAATAAAAATTTACCGGGTGTTAAATCTTCATATTGCAACCTCTTGGTGACAGTAAAGGAGTATGAAAGTAGACTTTCCAGTTCTTCTACTTATGCCCACTTGCTTTCAGTTAGTAACATTTTCATTGTCCAGTTCTTCAATAAAGTATTAGTTCAAGCAAACGCTTTACTATCAAACAAGTGCTTCCCCAGCGTGTTGTTTGATCCAAAATGCCTCTTTTTCCTGCACATCTTTTCAAAATGGCATCTGTTTTAGAGGTCCTGGCTGCAACAGTTACTTGCCAGAATTTGCCAATTAGAGCAGCTGCATGACAATTTTTCAATCTCTCTCTTATTGCAAGTTGCAGAGTATGAACAGCACAGTGCATATGTTGAATAGTAGTAAGCTTACAGTAGATGCTTCTTCAGCAATGTTATCCAAAATTTCACTATTCTCTTCGGTTTCACTTTCTCCAAAACTTGCAGAACTGTCTTGCTCTAATAATATCTGTTTGTCACTTTCTCCATCTACTTTATTCATTTTCTCAATTGTGCTTAACATATTAGAAGCATTATCTGTCAAAAGACATAGAATCTGTTTCTTTTTAATTTCAACATCTTCTAGAACAGGTGGTGTGCAAAATTATGCTAAAGTTCACCCCTGGGTGGGAGCATATTTGGAGAGTTCAGACAGAACCCCTGAACACACATTAGGCCATAGCACACACCTACACCTACATCATTACACTTGTTTACACTCAAATGAACTTGTTAAACACATTATATCTGAAATAAAATGAAAACACTTTTTGTAATATACCATAATCCAGATTACAATATGTGAATGTCAGGTTGTATAATAGCTCAGCTGAACTTCACACTAGTAGTAACACAGCTATGCAATGGGCTTTATTCTTACATCAGGGAAGTACTTAATTATGACTTGTTTGTGAAATGGGACATTTGAACTTGCTTTTTTTTTTTTCATTACAATTTCAAATTATTTGGAGTTGGAGTCGGTACATTTTTGCCGACTCTGACCCCGACTCCAGGTACCCAAAATTGTCTCCGACTCTGACTCCACGGCCCTACTGGTATGGACTGGGTAATGTGTTAGGAACGAAAGAATGCCCCATCATTTGATGGAAATGAAAATTATCAACCTACAGAGGGCTGAATTCAAAGACACCCCAAAAACCAAAGTGAAAAAATGATGTGGCAGGCTAGTCCATTTTGCCAAAATTTCATTGCAGCAACTCAGAATCCTACTCAGTAGTTTGTATGGCCCCCACGTGCTTATTTGAATGCCTGACAACGTTGGGGCATGCTCCTAATGAGACAAAGGATGGTGTCCTGGGGAATCTTCTCCCAGTTCTGCACCAGGGCATCACTGAGCTCCTGGACAGTCTGAGGTGCAACCTGGCAGCATCAGATGGACCAAAACAATGTCCCAGATGCCTTCTATTAGATTTAGGTCAGGCGAGCGTGGGGGACAGTCAATGGTATCAATTCCTTCATCCTCCAGGATCTGCCTGCATACTCTCGCCACATGAGGCTGGGCATTGTCGTGCGTGCACCAGGAGGAACCCAGGACCAGTGATATTTTCATAACGAAAACTAGAACTAAAAATATTGTTTATCGTTTTACAAGAATGAGAACTGAAATTAAGGCAAACAGAGAAACTAAAGCTAAATAAAAATAAAAATTAGTGATATGTGAATAAACTAAAACGAAAATTGAGTAAAACAAAAAAATAGCAATAGCATTTTCGTTCAATCTGGTTCAGTCATGCAGAGGGGTTGTTTGTAGGTCACCCTGAGCGTTCATTTACGTTGCGCTGTTGGTGATCTTGTACCTTAGGCTTGCTATAGTCATGTGGCTCCACTTCCCTAAAAGACTGTTGTTTGTTTGTTGTGCACATCTGATTCGTCGGCTTGAAGCAGTAAGCATGTGTGAGTGACGATGGCGAGTTTTGCACACGTGTTTGTGAGTAGAAAGCGAAAAAGTAACGTGTGGAAATACTTTAATTACAGTGCAGATGATAATAAAAGCAAATGTAGCGTGCGAGAAGAAGAAAAGAGTCTCGGAGGGCAGCTGGATCAGTGCTTAGTGGAAGTCTGGCACTTCTCTGGTACCTTGACTGCACTTCATACAGGGACGTGCGGTCACACCTGTCATCATGAAAAGTAAAAAAATAAATAAATAAATAATGATAACATAAAATAAATTTGTCCACTGGACTGTATGATTCTAATAATTATGATCATTTTTATAGTCAAAATCGCAGAGTTTGCTCATTTGTTGATCAAATACAGAGGAGAAACGCAAGGTACGGCAGCTACAAGATGAGCCGAGCCTCATCTCGGACAGCGTTATCCCTCAACACTGGGTTGATGCATGCAATTGGCACGTGCCTGTTGCTGTCACTCTGTATGTCGGCAATATAATGTTTGCACGCGTGTTTCTTATATACCTGACTTTCCACAGTCTAGATAATATATTTTATGAATGTGTGTGACATATTTAGTCTTGCTGATAGGACATAAAAAGGACAGTGAAAAGGCACAAGTTGAGACAGACAATACTGTGCCGCACTGAAGCCCAACAAGTGCTTGTTGCTACTGTCCTATGCAGAGACTCTTGGCAACAATAAGTTAGCGATATCAGAAAGTCAAGTGCACTGCTGCGGTCCTTTAATTTTTTATTTCGACTGACTGAGAAAATGGAAGGTTAAGAATTTTAAAACTAAAGGAAAGTAAGGAGTACTTTTACAAAAAAGTGACAGAGATTTTCGTGGAGAAGGATAGGTGCATGGACTTCATTTACAAATAAAGATAAGACCATAAACGGTTTTCAATTTTATAAAAAATGGGATCAGACTAAGAAAAAAAAATTCAATATTTAAAAACTAAATTTTGACCTTAAATAAAATATTCTTTTGCTTTTCTTGTTATCCACCAATTGCATGGCTACACTTGCGTCCTAATCTGGATCTTGACCTAACCTCCTCCTCATCCTTTTGTTGAACAGTCTGTATTAAAATTGATTAAAGTATCAGAATTAAAAGCTTTTAAAAGCAACTAAATATTTCAATTAAGGTCAAAATTGAAATCCATTTTTTTGTACACAACTCCTTTCACTTGTATCGAATGAGTTTGAATTGTGAAATTGCAAAGACAAATTTAGAACACATGGAGGGTGCAGAGCAAATGCGCTTTCTCCGCTCTCTCTTGCCGCTATAAATATAACGGTCTTTCTTAGCCAAATATGTACCTTACTTATGTGTGTGTAAAGACTGCTGATGAAATATGAAACATAACTAGTAGTCAATGTGCATGCTGCTAATTGAATAGTGAATAAGCTACATATATATTTGTAAATCTGACTCTGAAGGAGTCCTTGCCACACCAGCCATGAACCTCACTGCACGTCAGTGCTTCAGTACTGGCAGCAGAAATCATCAACATGTAGTCTGCTGGCACCAGTGGATAGGACCTTGTCTGTGCACCTGCATTACAGACGCTCGTCAAGCGAATATTTTCACTGTGTGGCTATCTGCGCAATGGACGTCGTTGCAACATGAAAAAATCTCTCAAAATGTGTGCTTGTTTAAAGCTTAACAGCAATGTGCTTGCACAGACTGGTTTCTTGTGTTGAAACATTTGATCTTGCGGACTATGCTCATTAGGCCACTTAATTTGTTTGATCATTGATAGTCAAGCTGTGTTTAACAGCATTATGAACTGTGAGTGTATTTTGTTGACCGAAACATAACTGGCATTGAAATATGTGTAGGCCAGCATTTGTGGTCTAAAATTGTACTAATATTATATAAAAAAGCCAGAACTAAATAAAATAAAAACTACAATTTTAAACACAGAACTAAATAAAAATAAAAATTGTTGACTTTACTGAAAACTAGAACGAAATAAAAATAAAAAATTTTATAAAATAAAATAAAAAATAAAACTACAATTAATATCAGAACTGAAATATCACTGCCCAGGTCCCACTGCACCAGCACAGGGTCTGACAGTGGGTACAAGGATTTCATCCTGATACCGAATGACAGTCAGGATGCCGTTGTCTAGCTTGTGCGTCCCTCCATGGATATGCCTCCCCAGACCATCATTGACCCACCACCAAACTGGTCATGCTAAGCGATGTTACAGGCAACATAACATTCTCCATGGCTTCTTCAGACCCATTCACCTATCAAATGTGCTCAGAGTGAACCTGCTCTCATCTGTGAAAAGCACAGGGTGCCAGTGGTGGACCTGCCAATTCTGGTATTCTATGGCAAATGCCAATCAAGCTGCACAATGCTGGCAAGTAAGCACAGGGCCCACTAGAGGACGTCGGACCCTCAGGCTACCCTCATGAAGTCTGTTTCTGATAGTTTGGTCAGAGACATTCACACCAGTGGCCTGCTGGAGGTCATTTTGTAGGGCTCTGGCAGTGCTCATCCTGTTCCTTCTTGCCCAAAGGAGCAGATACCAGTCCTGGTGATGGGTTAAGGACCTTCTACAGTCCTGTCCAGCTCTACTAGAGTAACTCCCTGTCTCCTGGAATCTCCTCCATGCCCTTGAGACTGTGCTGGGAGACACAGCAAACCTTCTGGCAATGGCACGTATTGAAGTGCCATCCTGGAGAAGTTGGACTACCTGCACAACCTCTGTAGGGTCCAGGTATCGCTTCATGCTACCAGTAGTGACACTAACTGTAGCCAAATGTAAAACTAGTGAAAAAACAGTCAGAAAAGATGAGGAGGGAAAAATGTCAGTGGCCGCCACCTGTTAAGCCATTCTTGTTTTGGGGGTCATCTCATTATTGCCCCTCTAATGCACCTGTTGTTAATTCCATTAACACCCAAATAGCTGAAACTGATTAACAACCACCTCTGCTACTTAACTGAATAGATCACTATCCCAGAAGTTTCATTGACTTGATGCTATACTCTCATTAAAAAGTGTTCCTTTAATTTGTTTGAGCAGTATGTATGCAATTATCATACTTCAATAATCTTTGTGTATATTAATAAAGTGAATTATTCTGTTTCTTAAAACAAGTGTGCATCAGTTAACTTGATATAAGTCTAAAGGCCGGAGACCTGCCTCCTAAAACAGAGAAAGGTAAGGTAAATAAAGGAGGAGTCTTGACAAATAATTGGATTAAATACCAATGGATTATTGCTGAGGGGAAAAACTGATAAATTAAAAATTTCTTTTTCAATTCCCACATTATTATGGTGACCTTTTGGATTGCCACCTTATTGACTATTAATCAATCAAACATCTTACAGCTGTGTCTCTTTCAGAGCACCCAACACAAAAAACTATCTTAGGCCTGCAGGGATACCAAAAGTCACTAGACTGAATTCCAGCCTAGTGTAAGAGGAGCAATATTATGTTAATCCCTGACTCTGGATAGAATTAAGGCTTGACCAGAGGTGACATCAAGAAAGGTTTTAAAGTTGCCTTAGAGCCAGAAGACCTTTGAGTCTGGGGTTTGACTTAAACATTCTTCTTTCAAGTCTTAGTTGAAGGGAAGACAGGGGCTAGGGTCAAGAGAGGAAGAGACAGGGGATGTGCTCATTGCTTCTGAGTACCCAGCAGATGGGCAAGCAGGTTTGCCAAACTTCATGGACAGACAGGCACTCAATTCTTGTTGGCAAAAACCCATAAAGATAGTTGATGTTTTGTTTCTGTTCTGTTTATGTTGTTACTTTTTTTCTCCCTATAGTTATCCTTCCCTTGAATTGTTGGATTTATTAAAGGAACCATTTTTGTATAATTTTTACCTCCTTGATATTTCTTAAATGTGGAAGGTTGCCTCTTCCTATTATATTCTAAATAGCAACTTGGTTATTAAATGATAATGGTTCTAATTCATCCACATCAGCACTTGGGCATTTTCAGTATCATGACAAATGTGTTCTTAGATTTTTTCATGTAAGGAAGATAGAAGTTTCAAGGTAAGGTAAGCTATTTAAGATAAGAAAGACAAATGCTTTGAAGTAAAGTAGTTTTATTCACCAATTAACTTGTGGCAACTTGTTGCATGTTAATTGGCACCTGCACGTAAGAATTTCATTGTAATCTGTACATGCAACAATAATAACACTATAAACAAGAATAAAGAAATACATACAATGTCTTGTTTATCCACCTGCTGTTGACAAAACTGTTTTCTTCAGTACCCACAAATTTCCAGTTAATCCTTTAATTAAATGTTAAATCACATCTATAATCTTTGTTGCCTCCTATGCAGCTAACAGTGGTTAGTGAATGTATCACTGTCTGACAGCTATATAGCAATCAATTCATGCAACACATGCAGTTTTGAGCCAACTTAAACCCATTCTGGGTCACAGGAGGGCAGGAGCCTATCCTCAGGATACAGCCAGTGGTTGTCAACTAGCCAATCAATGTACATACTGAATGAATATCACTGCAAAGTCGTATGTTGCTTTAAGATTAAAAGAGTGCTAGATTTCTGAAATCACAGCATGATTCTTCGTTGGCTATCTGGTAAGTAGTCTGAAAACATTTTCTTGAGTATGCTGTACATTAACAGTCAATACAAGGTTTAGAGGTTTATATAATTAATAATACAGACATCATTTGTGACTTTATATTTGAATAAGACCATTCAAAAAAATTAAGTCACAGCAGCGAAGAGCCTAGCCTGGAAACACCAAATGCAAGATTAGTAGCATATTCATCACACAGTTACCTTCACACTCACTGGACCACTTTAAAATTACCAATCTATTCTTTTAATCCTTGGTATCTAGTGGGAGACTAGGATATGTGGGAAAAACACACAGAGGTATGGAGAGATTATGAACACTCCACCCAGAAGCTGACCATCTAAACCCAAGCCCATGGTCTCAATAAAGTAATACTAACAACTGTGTCACTCTTCCAGAACAGAGATTGATTTAAAAATTGTTTTACACCCAACAACCTAAAAAAATTGCTCTTCTTTTGTCACAGACTTTCTGACATCCTTTACCACAGAATTGTTGGTCACCAGAAACCAATCCAATACTGTTGTTCATGATTTAATATCTAGTAGATACTAATGTAAATGTAACTGAAACCTGCAGATAATTCAGACTATGGGCATTGCAGTTAATTTAATACAATATGGGTCATTCGTTGATAGTGTGAAGGGATGACCAGGGGCAAAGGAGTGACAAGTGTAATGCAGGGCAAAGAGAAACTCCAAGAGATCCATCCAGAGGAAAGTGAGATACATATTGTACAAGAGAAAGTCCTACCAGTGTGGGATTGCAAGGTCTGTTAAAAGGACAGGAACCTCCCAATGTCTGCATGGTGCCCCAGTAGAGTAAAAAGTGGGGTACCAGTACAAGCATCAGTGAGATGTGGCCATTTGAGAGTCATATGTTTTCTGAGGAATCTAGAGAGTACAGAGGTTTGGACAGAATTGGCTCCCAGGAAAGAGGTTTACGCTGCCTCGCAGCAGGGTACACATTGAATCTGGAGATGGAAAAGAGATTAGGGTAAAGGCTCAGTGGCAGTAGGAAGAAGCCAGAGTCAAGATAAAAACTAAGACTAAAGATATGAAAATAAAACTTTGAAAATAAACAAACACTTTGTTGGTACTTTTTTAGAAGGCAGAAAGAGCTCAAGACCTGTGTAGGTAGGTCTAGGGTGGTAAAAGGGTATCATTGTGAATCTCTGGGTCATCTACATCTATGTATTCAGCATGAAATCATCCTGAGATGACTCCCTCAATCACAGTATAAAGGCTACCTGTTTTTTAAACTGCACTTGAGCTGCATACTAGCAGCATGTCAAGACTAGCAGCATACTAAGAGTAACTGTCATTATAGTGTGTCTTGAAGACAGGGTAGGGAAACTAAATTGGATAATAAACCTAAACCTCTTCCATCAGGAAGACTTAGTGACAAAGAACTTTGGCTAATGTTATAAGATGAATACCCACACATATCATATAGTCTGTTATGGAAATTAAAAGCATTTTGTCACACACGTGCACATGGAAGTCAGCTAAAGGGCTTGAATGAGAGTAATTCCGAGCCAGACCTGGAGGTAGCGAAGTGCACCAACTCTTTCTCGTGCTTTTTCATGGGAAATTCCACCTGGCCCTGATGATGTCTTTCCTGGTTCCGGCACCAGGTGCAAGCCTATGGATGAAGATCCTTCTGACCTTTAAAGCCGCCATCTTTCCTCCATTCCCTCAGTTTTGTTCTGGACTCCAATCTGTACACATCAGTACAAACCTTTAAACCATTTTTGCAGCCAGGGAATAATATACAGGTGGCTGCCCCAAACCTTTCTGTGGCTTCTTTGATTTTGCGACTATGCCACTGTACTCTGCTACCTCCCAGTCTGGCTTGGAATTACTTTCATTCAAACCCTTTAGCTGCCTCCCATGTGCAAGTGTGTGACAATGTATATGCAAACATATAAATTGGAACCATTACAAAAGATGTAAGTCTGTCTTGATTTAAACTGAATCATAGCACTGTATTAAAATAATTATATTCAATTTATCATCATAGAAAAGTAAGTAATTCGTGTAAAATGTAATACTGATAATTCCTATTTCCCTGCAACTTAATTAGTTAAATAATTATTGTCATATACATTTAATTACTGCAATGAACAACAGTTTCAGGTTGTCTAGAAGAAGCATTACCCAATATGCATAAAAATGCTGCAGTTTTCCTTGCAGTGACAGAAAGTTTTATATGATTTAATGCAGTATTTCCAAGAATGTGTGATTAAGATGGAAGATTTAACATTGTGTTAACAAGTATGTTACACAGAGATTGAAAAAACATATTTTTTCCTCATATTTTCTGCACATATAAAATGTGGAGAGAGAAAGATGACTGTACATCGTTAATTACCGATGTGCCCATGATAACAAGCAAATAAGACAATGAGCTGACAGCACAGGCAATAAAAACCAAAATACAACAACACTAGCTGTGGATTAATTAAACTTCCATTGTTCATTGCAACAGAACTAAGAGGATCATCCTCTGCTAATATTAGACTATGTAGTCTAGTCATGATGCAATGCTACTACAATAATATCTCAGATACACTGCAAATCACCCACTGCTTTTGAGTACCAGGCCTCATTGGCATTGTTGACTTTCAGAAACTATCACCTGTTAAAATGTAGCATAACATTCTATATTACTAAATTCAATCTGTATAGTGATTGATCCTGTGCTCTGACCCCCAAAGATCACGCAAAAAGACAGTTTCCCCTCAGGGATTAACAAAGTACAGTATATCAAATCAAAATCAGACTGGAAGCAACCCTAGATGGAAAGTCAGTCCATAGTAAGTCCCTTTCATATTTGGACACACACACAGGGCCATCTTAGACTAACCAGTTAATGTGACCTGCCTGTCTTTGGAAAAGTGAAAAGAAACCCATGGAAACATGAGGAGAATAGACAAATGCCACACGGAGAGAGAGACCAAGGATGCCAGGATCATTAATCAGCTGTGCTCCATTACAATGTATATTAGATAAATTTAGTGCATAAAATGTGTAGCAGAAACAAATACAGTTATTTTTTTATTTAATGTAACTACATTTGCGCTTAATAAATATGGTTGACAAAACGTATTTCCGTTGAGTTCCAATGCAACATTCAGCAACATACAACAAGGTACAAAGTGCGACCAAAACAATACCATAAAAAACAATACAACCATATAACAGATTTAAACCTTCCAGAATAAAGTAATATTGCACTATAATTAAGATATTGTACAGAGGCAATTTGCAGCATTGAACTGGATTGAATGATTTATAAGTATAAGGTTATCAAAACACATAACAGGATTGCAGTGCCGTCTTAACGTATGGGCACAATGGGCACTGGCTGGGGGTCCCAGGTGCATGGGGCCCACAATGTTTCCGATGCCTATGTATGTTTCTGTTTTGTTATCAATACAGGGACACCGCGCAATACTTTGCCCAGGGGCCTATGATGCTGGTAAGATGGCCCTGCAGTGTAACAGTAAACAGAAGGAAAAGTGCAGGTGCTGTTAAAAAAGTCCAAAGTATAATATTAGTATACAAGGCATAAAATGAGGTAGTACACTGGAATGACACTGGTTAAACAGGAACTAGACATTTTTCTGCATTCAGAATTCTGATGGCCTTTGGTATGAAACTAATTACTCAAGTCTTGCAGAACCAGAGCGGAAATTTCGATACCAAATACAGTATACTGTATATTAAATATAGTCTGAACAAGAATAGTAATAGTAAGTAATTATTATGTACTTATAATTATTAATGACAAATTAAGCAAAAGCATAAGTACGATCTAGATTAGATTAATCAAATGAGGTGATCGATTCACTAAACTGATATCATGCCCAGCTTCTAATAGGCTATTAAAAGAGCATTTTATTTAATAGCAGTTATATCCAATTAACTATGAACATGAAAGTGGGCACAACAGCTGATTTCACAGGATCCCTTCTACACTGTGCATGACACACTAGTGAATTGGTTAAGTTGATGCCTCATAGTTCCAATAGCCTAAGAGTCAAATCTGAGCACTGAGTTGAGTTGACGGGAGTCTTATGTTGGTCCAATGAGTACAATGTAATGAGTGCCTCCTGTAATATACTTCTGTCCTGGAAGGGCTGGTTCTGTCTCTGGGGTTAAGAACCAGTCCCTTTCTATTTAAATCCTACACCACAAGGGTTTTGTTACCGTTATTTTTGACTCATGATGTGCTTATCACTATGTAGACATAACAAGGAAGGCGGCACACCAGTATTAATCATTTTCAACATTAGACATTAGAAAGATTATTATGTGAAGATCGATTTGCTCATATTCATGCATGTCTTGTGATTTTTCCAAGGAACACCTTAAAATTCCAGGCTACTGAGTAATTTCTCCATCTGACAAACTACAAGGGTCAAATGATTGACATTAATTCAAATGCTATGTAATAACACAATTATATCAGATTAATACAATAATAAAATATAATTACAATGAAATTATCCATTCAATGTTATGGACAGATGGATAAAATGCAATAAAATACATGTTTGTTTTGGGGTAAAGTAATATAGAAACAAATAATTTAGTAGAAATATGATTTAAAATACGTGAACTTTTTTGTAATCAATTTTTATTGATGCCAAACAAATAGCAAGGCAACAAAAAAAAAGGGAAAGACATAAAGTAACTGCTTAGTTTTCATAACAAATGTTGTGCAATTGAAGTCGAAACTTAGCGTGCAATTGGCCGAGTCGTATGTTCGCGCCACACCGCTAGGGGCGCGCTCGCAACCTCTATAAGCTCTTTCGAACTATTGGTTTTCCGCATTGAGAACGCGCTGAAGAAAGGACGGCGGTACCTACTCGCTGAGACCGGACGGTAAGATGCCAGTCTGGGGTGGGCGGTCCGGGAACCAAAAGTAGCCCTTTAAAGAACGATCAGTTTCTGTTTAATAACGGGCAAGATTTAGATAATTTAAGTATTGAATTCACGGAAACCAAGAGGTCATTCAAAAGCCCTGGTCCAATATGTCGGTGTTGGGGCCTACCTAATCTTGTCGTTTTTAAGCGTTGTTAAGAATACGGGCTTGTATACTGGTAAGACCCAATCGGAAGACTGGGATGCTGTGCTAAAAGTACCCAGCAAGCAAGACTTTTACCGACTCTGCGCCCATTTTCATATGCTTTTACAGCCGAATGCGACCGCGGAAATGCCGTCATTAGAGCTGTTAACGCTTGGCAGAAACGGGACCAGAGAAGAAATAAATTGATAGAATAGGCTCTGTCGTTTTTCTTTTTTTTTCCCCCTGATTAAACCAACCAACCAACCAAACAAACAAACAGTCCGCCCCGCTTCTAACTTGCAATGTCGTTGTTTTATCTTTGAACTTGCTCGTTTTCGAATGTTTCCATATGTCAAGTGACGTAATGCCTGGAATATTATTTTGCGTTTTAAGAGAAAATTCGTTGAATTAGCATGATGTACACCGTTGTCACTTTAGAAAGCGCATATAGCCATTTTGTTTACTAAATGCGTATAATAGCCGTGATACAACCCGACTTGCCAGTGTCTTAGCAAAGCCATATGGTTGCAGTTTCAAACCCAGGTTGGCCATCTATTCGGATTAGAATGGTCATTCGTTGTGATTAGATAGATAGATAGATAATCTGATACGTAAATTGCATTGGTGCGATTTAAAATACACGCCTGTTATAAATCAGTTACTCTGCGTGGTTCGTTTAGTGTGGTATCGTGACTTTTTACCGTATCACCAGTTGTTTTGTTTATCACCTCAAAAACGCAGTATTCGCACGACAGAATAGTGGAACTTTAGTGGCCGTTTTTTTAAATCATCTTTTCGGTCCGTTATAGTTTGCCTGCCATATTTTTAATGTGGAAATGTTAGTTTTCATACTTTGATGGGATCGTAATAAAGAAGCACAGCTTTACTGCACAGTGCATTACCTTTGACAGGATGTATTTTCTGAAGCATTTTCCTCGATTGCAACCATATGGTGCTAACTGGTCAAAACGCTGTTACCGTTTTTATATACAGTACCTGTCTGGTTTAATATGGAATCCCAACCGTGCGTTTATGTCCACCTGTCTGTAAAATGTGAGCAATGGGTTGTAGCAGGAAGATTAAAGAAAATGTTTAAACTTTGTAGATTTTGCTTAGTTGTAGTGTACATTGAAGAAAATGTTAATGTGTTTTTCAATTCCAGTGTTTACATTAAAGTGTTATGTTTTATACAGAATTTGACAGTTCAAAGGTTTTGTGAATTGAGTAAATTAGATCAGATTTTTGCATCTTATTTTGTAATTTTCTTTTTGTGATGGATGACCTTGATATGAAAGAAGTATTTTAAGGAACTAGTTAGCTAGTCTTTGGATAATATTGTGATTTCAGTGTGGTTTATAGTTGTTATGTGCACTATAGCAGAAATTATTTTGTTCCATATTTTGGTATTTCACAATGTAGTGATGTGCAGTTTTAATTTTTGCTGCAGACTGCATGCGTGTCCACTTGTCAGAATTATAGTGCCATTCACTTCATGGGGTTTTTCAGAGACGTTGCTTACCTTGATTTAGAGATGTATTATTCTTTTACAGTAGCGCCATGGCTCGTGGTCAGCAGAAGATTCAGTCCCAGCAGAAAAATGCAAAGAGGCAGGCAGAGAAGAAAAAACAGCAAGGAAATGACCAAAAGGCTGCTGCAAAAGCAGCACTAGTCTTCACGTGTCCTGTCTGCAGGGTGAGAACAAGCTGTTTGAGTTGAAGGGAACTATACACTCTTGATCTACTGTAAATCTAAATGTTTACTCCAAACTTAAGTGGTATATATTAGCAAATGTGAATAAACAAACCTTTTATCGGTACCTTTTTTTTTTTTTTTTGTCTGAGATATTCACAAATATAGCTTGATGATCTAGTTCAGTGTTTCATATACAAGTGTACATTACTTTAAGTTGGGCTACTCTTTTATTGCAGATTGTTTAGGGTCTTATTGTTCTTATACAAAATTCATGTCAATGTGCAATTTATATCACTAAGCAACTTACAGAGCAAAATAATGCAGTAGACTATCAAATGTGTAAACTGTTGTGTTAAAAACTAGCTAGTTGTCCAAGGTAGCAATAAACATATAAACATTACTGTACTGAGGGTATTTTTTTGGTGAACACCTGGGGCGGTTGTCAATTGAATAGTTTATATTAAAAAAAAAAAAAAAATCCGTGAACAACAAGTGCATCTCCAATCTTTATTTCCAACATCAAGATCAACAGATCCTCACAAATAAATGTAATAGTTTTATAATGGGTACCATCACAGAGCCCCTTTCACTAAAACTAAAGGATTTGCTACAAAGTTCAGTTTATAGTTATTGCATTTCAGTAATGTCTAAGTAAATATCAGTTCATCTACTGTAGGAGTACACAGTTCTATTTACTTTCAGACTTAACTAGACACAGGATGTGTTTTGTGGTACCACAAAATGATTTCCAGCACGCAAGTCTCTAATTTATTTATTTATGGAAAATGTATTAGTACTGTATCATCTCCAATGTATAATTCAAAGGCAGAAGGAAAGTGTGCTATAATATTGTGTTGGAAAATGTTTTTATAAACAGATTATGCTGCTAGGATAATTTTGCATTTATCTAGTGTAAATTGTCACCTAGTCATAACCATATTTCCTGCAGGGTTAATAATTTTGGCATTAACACAATGAACTATTGTTTTAATTGTATTTACTTTTCTCTGACCACCAAAGAGCTTACAGAGAAGCACTAACTTCTGCCAAGAACATCCATTATGGCAGAATAATAGAAAGTGGCCATGATAACCCAAGGGTTTTGTTCTCTGTAGTTAATAAACTACTCGAACCCGCATCTGGTCCAACTACCTCTTCTACTGAAGTCTGTGAGGAATTCCTCCACTTTTTCCGTAACAAAATTAAAGATCTAAATAATTCAACTAACATAAATATATCATCTGTTTATATCTCTCCCTGTTTTCCCACTCCATCCAGCTCCTTTTCTAAGTTCTCACCAGTCACATCTGCGTCTGTTAATAACTTGCTTTGTAAGATGAGGCCGACTACTTGTGTACTGGACCCCATCCCCACCACACTACTTAAATCCTGCCTTCATGCCATAATCCCGACTGTTACAACAATAATAAACTCATCCCTTGACACTGGCTCTGTGCCGCTCACTTTTAAAATTGCTTCTGTAACCCCAATGTTAAAAAAGTCTGGCCTTGATGCTGACAATCTTAACAATTTCCGGCCTATTTCCCACTTACCTTTCCTGTCAAAAGTTCTTGAGCGTGTTGTAGCTTCCCAACTCACCAATTACCTAACCTCTAATAATTTGATGGAACCCTTTCAGTCTGGTTTCAGGGCGCGGCACAGCTGTGAAACTGCTCTGCTACGGGTAACCAATGATTTGCTTATGGCAGCAGACTCTGGACAAACTAGCATATTAATTCTGTTAGACCTCAGTGCAGCATTTGACACTGTTAGACATGACATCCTACTGTCCAGAATGGAGAACATGCTGGGTATCTCTGGCACTGCCCTCCAGTGGTTCAAGTCCTATCTGACTGATAGGCAAGAGTTTGTTAGTCTTGGCAACAGCAGATCCAGCTCAGCGCCAGTCACACAAGGAGTCCCTCGGGGCTCTGTCCTCGGTCCTCTGCTTTTCTGTATTTATATGCTTCCCCTTGGCCATATTATCCATAGTTATGGATTGGGTTATCATTTTTATGCAGATGATACTCCGCTCTACTTCAATGTTAAAAGTGGAACTTCATCAGAGCTTTCTCAGCTCACAACCTGCCTTAGTGAAATTAAAATCTGGATGGAGCAGAACTCTTTAAAATTAAATTGCAATAAAACTAAACTCCTGCAAATTGGGACTAAAATGCAACTTAATAAAATGAGCTCCTTCCCAGTCCATCTTGACAGTGATCTCATCAGACCTGCCTCTACTGTAAAAAATCTTGGTGTCATTTTTGATTCCTCCCTCACTTATTCCGCCCACATAAATCACATTAAGAAACTTTCTTACTTTCACCTCCGTAACATATCCCGTGTTCGCTCCTTCCTCTCCTTCTCTAATGCTGAGAAACTTGTCCATGCTTTTATCACATCCCGCATCGATTATTGTAATTCCCTACTGGCAGGTGCCCCTTCTAATCTTATATCACAGCTCCAGCTTATTCAAAACTCAGCTGCAAGAGTCCTTACACGAACCAGCAGCAGCGAGCACATCACACCCATCCTGCTCCGTCTTCACTGGCTCCCTGTGTCCTACAGAATCGAATATAAAATCCTACTAATAACCTACAAAGCTTTAAATAACCTCTCACCAAACTACATCAGTGACCTCCTCCATCACTATGTGCCTGCCCGCCCACTAAGGTCCTCTGATTCTGGTAATCTTGTTGTGCCCCTCACTAATCTACACTCCATGGGTGACAGGGCCTTCAGCTGTATAGCGCCCAGACTCTGGAATGACCTTCCAAAATTAATCAGGTCAGCTGACTCCATGAATTCTTTTAAAAAAAACAACTCAAAACTCATCTGTTCAGGAAGGCTTTTAGCTATACTTGACTTTATTACCCTTCTCTCAGTTTACTTCTCTGTCAAGATGCTAATGTAACCTGTATGTGTGTGCTAGACCATCAATTATTTTGTCTTTTTTTCTCAGAATTTACTGTCTTAATCTTTATTTATTTATCTGGCTTGTACAATACTATATACTGTATATTCTGCCGTTCTTTATTTATTCTGTAAGTGCCTTGAGCATGGGAAAGGCGCTATATAAATAAAATGATTATTATTATTACTTTTTGCAAAATTTCTATAAAAATCGGTAAGAAAAATAAGCTTCTCAATTTTCTTAGTTACATGTGATACTTGAGCGACTTGACTAGCAATTACCAGCTTTTACCAGTTTAAATTGTGTTAAATGTTTCATATTTTTGCAGTTGCAAGATGCAAATTGCTTTTGGTAATTATATATGTGCATAATTGTACACTTTGCACTTCATGTATAATCTGTATAAAACAGACTTGACATTGCATCCACTCAAGCTTTTGCTTTCAAGGTAGTATAATATTCTGTTTTAGTCACTGCAAAAATGAGACATCCTCAATTTTACTTTATTTTGGCAAATACTTCAAAAATGAACAAATTGTAAACATCCAGTTAGTAATTAAACAAGGACTATCGGCCCCAACTCAAACTGTTCTATGCTGGGGAATGCAAATACACAGTGATTTTGGGCTAGAAGCAATGAGTTGTAAACATTAGTTAAACACACTCTCCCATTCCTACATCATGTAGCGACTTTAATGTAAAACGGAAACATCCTAGTTTGCACAATATGGCAGTTTATGTGAATGTATTGCATTCTGATATGCTTTGCACAGAGGGTGCTTTTGGATGTTGTTTAAATTCGACTCCTTGCAGTCCCTCATACATGTACAAGAAAAAATGTTGGCAAGGTTTAAGCTGTTCTGCATGCTTCGGTAAATGCGGTGCAAGACCTCAACCACCTCCCTGTTCTTCCTACTTTTATAACTGCTGTCTTAATGGATCTAACTTTTACTTCCTGCCATTGAAAATTGTGTATTTCTCTGCCTGGCACAACTTCTTTCAGTTTGTTTGCATATTTTTGTCGGTTTGATTTCACTGCAAAATTTGTTTGGTGTCATCAGGGCAATCCAGTCAGCCGCTGAATATTGATTTTCTTGTTATTGATAACTTGTGATAATTTTTGTTGTAATTGAGTCAAAGCCCATATGATACTAGTTTTTAGTTTTGCATATGTGGACAGGTGACGTTTTGGAGTGTGCATGAACGTTATGTAGAAAATCGCATACCTGAAGCATCACATGTTACTTGGGGGGCATATACAGGGATGTATACAGTCAAGGCAGTTTTGGGAAAAAGTGCTGTCTTTAATGAGAATATTACCTGGGAAGAACAGCTTTGCATATTGGCCGATTCCCACAAATTGAATAGTATCCGTATCAAATAAGTTGTTACCCAGTTTAAAGCGATTTAAAATTATTCTGCATTGCAAGAGACATTGTAAGTTGCAGTGTAAAACGGGCTGTCTCTTAAGCCTAACCCCTTAAAAAACACAATAGTTATGTTGTGCCTCCAGGTTTGCAAGTAAGCCCTTGATTGTACTTTCCTCTTGAATGCTTTTGTTTTAACTAGGTGTTTTAATGCAGCTTTGTCTTCAGAAAAAGTCTGAACTGCAGTGTGGGGACACTGAAGGCTAGTTTTGAGAATTTTTTTGTCTATGTTCAAGCTGTAATATGATAAATAAAAATATGCAACAAGCTGAATGTTGAAATACATATCTTGTAATTCACTAAAAAAATGTGATTAACTACTGAATTAAAACCGCTGTTGCAACTTTTTTTCTTTTTGTGCCAGCTGGTTTCCTTGCAAATTACAATTCTTAATATTTTTCTGTGGATGTTTTTACAAATGGGAAAACAGTTTTAACACTTACCTGCCTATATTTGACTAATCCTAATGATTATTTTTCTTTTTCTGGAGATGTAGAATAGTTAAATGAGAAAAGCATCAGTTTACAAGTTTAACTAATTAGAATGCAAATTAGTTACCTGATGTAATGTACACACGATCATCTGTCCCATTGACTTTAGTGGAGTTTTCAATTTGACAATTTTAATTTTGCATCTTTTATTGGATCCTATTTTTAATGTTGTAATTACAGACCTGTAATTGAAAACTCGGCAGATCTTCGTGTGGAGAGTGTCACATATCACTAGTAAAAACTGAATTACAGATATCAAAAATAGACATTGACATGGCACATTAAATGCTACAATAATTTGCTATTCATGTGTTTGAGGCTGAATCTTGAAAGACTGATTCCAGTTTTAAGAAATAGATTCACCTTTTAGTGAAAGACTACTTTGTTCTAAACTTACTGTCAGGTATTTTTGTTCGTTGTGATATCTGTCTGAATCTGACAGAAAAGACTAGTACATTTTTAATATTCTTTGTCCTTCAGGCTGATAATTGTTAATATGTTCCTGCCAGGCCTAATTTTGTAATACTGAAAACGGGGACTTTTTTTTTTTTTTTTTTCTTGAGTGAAATGAGGGTATTAATCTGGGTGGCAGCCCAGTTAAATTATTATTTTTTTCACATATCAAATTTTAATTAAAATCATTAACTTGAATGTAATTATGTAAGTGCATCAAAGAACAAATTTTTCAGTAGAATACTTTACCAAAAACAATGCTGCAGCATTACAACAGAGTCCTAACTTTTACTTGAAGTAAAAGTTTCACACTTCTAAAATCCAGTTAATGGAATATCACACTGTAATTGTTTAGACAGATAATAAAATGCTAAAGAAATTAGCCAAGTTGCATTTAAGATGTTGTGCAGTGGAGTATTATTTAATATAGGTCTTTTCTCACTAATCAAAGCACTTAGACAGAGGGGAACCACTTCAACCAACACCATTGTGTGGCACATACCTGGATGATGCAACAACAGCCATTATTGTGCCAGTACGCACAACATTAGCATTCAGGTAATGAAGGGATGAGAGAGACCCTAGCCCTCCTCCATCTCTAATTTGCTGTCAGAATGGACAGGGTCATGATGAGCAGTGTAGCCATTATATCGGGATAAACCCTACTCTTTTTACAAAGGTGTCCAGTGATCTTTAATGAACAGAGTCTCAGGACCTTGGTGAAACCTCTCAATTGAAGGACCGCGCCATATTTACAGCACCATGCCCTGGTCGTTGCACTGGGGTATTGGAATCCACACATGTGCCCCCTGTTGGCCTCATCAACACCTCTTCCAGGACCAACCCAAGTTTTTTCCCCGAAGTTGTCTCCCGTCCAAGTACTGGCTGGGCCCAGACATGCTTTGCTTCAGGTGGATGACCTGTTCTGAAGCGCAGGTTATATGGCTGTCGTTGAAAAGTCAGGGTATTGTAAACTATATTATAAACTAATTCACTGGATTTTTTTTTATTTGTACAGGACTATTTGCTATATTCCAGTTATTGTCTCTTAGTAGTGGCCAGTCAGTCATGCCTTGACACATGCAGTTCCAATTAAATCCTTAAACTATTACAGCAGAAATACTGCAGCTAACTGATGACAGTGTCCCAAATGTGGTAGTAAATTGGCACTAAATTTTATGTTTTTTTTAATGTAAATTGGTGGTTTTGTGGCACCAGAAATGTTTCCTTTTTTTGCCACTTATTCTATTTGTAGTAATAATCAAAAAAATAATTTTAATCTTCTGTTTTTATGGACAACAGAGATGGTTATTTAATGGAATAGACAACCATGGGGACCAGTGCTGAAAAAAACTGCAAACAATATCCAAGTGAAAAATCACAACTTACTTGTGTCGAATAATCCATATGTCAGATTTCCAGGCCTTTGGCCACAAATTTTTTTTTTTTTTACAAAATTGTTCTTGCTTTATTTTTAAATGAACCACTTCTCGGGGAGGGGAAATGATCATTCTCATTTGAATGTATTCCCTAGCACTTCACAAGAGGATTTTCTGGAGGTGGCTTATTTAGCAATGTTTTAGCAACATGTAGATAATGTGACACCAGTAAACTGAAATTTTGTTCACGGATGTCTTCATATTGTTTGATATTTGCTCAGCGTTGGTCCCCTTAGAAGCTTATTGTGTCAAGAACGTTTTCCCATAAAAACGGGAATCTAAACTTTTCTTGGCACTGGTTGGTTGTAGTACTTGGCAAGTAACAGATTTAAAAAAAAAAAAATAATAATAATTTTGGGATTTTTCCCTTAATGTGCCGTTTTTCATTTGTGTTTAGGAGCAGATACAGTACACAATTATAGCACTAGAGGGCATTAATGTAACATGTTATGATTTTAGTACAGATATCTGTCTGGAGTTGTTTTAATACTTCAGAGTGGGTTAAAGAAGCCTGTAACATGCCATTGTGCAAATGTTTTTTTTTTTTTTTTCGGAATAGTTGTAAAATAAAGTACTTTAAAGCATTTTTAAGAGCACAAATGATTTACAGAGAGGTGGTGCTTTACTTTTTTTTTTTTTTTTTTCCCCTCCCCCTTCAGACACAGATGCCTGATCCCAAGACATTTAAGCAGCATTTTGAGAGCAAACATCCAAAGTCACCTATGCCAGCGGAATTGGTGGATGTACAGGCTTAAATGGAAGGAAATGACAAACAGGCTTGAGGTAATTTTAAAAATGTTCCCTTTCTGAAATCACAAAGGGACATATGTATATACACACTGAAGGATGCTACTTATGTGCTTGGTCCCAGCTATACCTTTTTTTTAATGTGATGAAGAAATCTCAACATTATACACAAACATTCCTTTTTCTGATTCACCTAGTCACATGCCATTTTGTCAACTAAAGTGTGTTCTGCTGCTAAAATGCTAGTTATGCTTAAGCTTTCGATACCTTGCTATACAATCATGATAGGGATCCATGTTCAAGTCCTGTGCAGTTTTCACAATAAGAACTCCTGTTTGAACTGTCACTATGTACTGCAGCAGACCAGCTTCAGTAAAGTGACATTAGCTTTTGCAATCCAGTTACACAACTTTTAGTTGAAGTGTACGTCAAACTTCACAACCTCAATTGCTGATCTTGTTGCCTGAATGTGTGTGCGTGTGTGTATATATACATACATAAAGGCATATACACACACACACACACACACACACACACACACAGAGGGAGATTCTAATGTGCAGGGCCCAGACTTATCATGTTATTTGCATAATAATGAAGTGATAAAAATGAAATAAACACAATGCATTCCTTGATAGATGTGTAAACGATCCAATCACATTCAGTGTTGGAAATGGTCGCCGCTGCCTTGCAAACACAGATCGACAAGGCACTTCATATTGGCAAAGGTATTTGCAAACATTGTAGGGGTGATGGCAGCAATTTCAGTGTTTCTCTGTAATTGTTCCAGTGTACGAGGCATGTTCTTGTACACTTTCAGCTCTCCCCAAAGGAAGAGATCTGGATGTGACATGTCCGGGGAATGAGGCAGCCATAGTCCCTTTGAAATGACCCGTTTGCCAAACAGCGATTCCTTTTGTGCCATGCTTACATGCGATTGCTTCATTAACTCTTTTAGGGCTAATTTTTTTTTTGTTTCTTTTCTCCCAGGGCTGAATATTTTTCCAAAAACTAACATTTTTTAAAAAAAGAACACAAAGCAATTGTTTAACATATCAGATCAACAAAAAATATTTACTTTTGACAAATGTTACTGTCTTGCATGTTGTATGAGCCTGCATACTCTGATTTCACATACATATCACATACATTTTACACAGCAAAGTCTGATCTCGCTCAAAGCAGCCAATTTCAGTCATTGCCACATTGCACTCCTTACAATATGTGTTGCTTTGGTGCCTATTTTTCAATTGTCTGTTGCTGCACTTTCTAACATATATTGTTAGTGTGTACTGTAGAGAGACAAGTCACCCATTTGTCATCATGCCATGCCACTGCCACCAAGTATTCTGCCTGCATGAAAACCGTATCGTCACCTCTTTTCATCTTCTGAAACTTTATGAACTTTATGTATGGCATTATAGCCTGGCTCACCCCATGGGATTTGCTTCTGTTTATTACAGAAGTGAATAAAACTTTGCAGCAGCACGTACCTAAGCCACCAGGGGACAAAACACGTTTGGACCAATGCTCCCTGAAGTTATATCACCAGTTCTGTCCCATCTCTATTTGTAATGCCACAGCGCGCTTCATCTCGTCTTTCGTTGTGGGTTTCCACTTTGAAAAACGAGCATGCGATGCAAACGCAGCCCGCGATTCAAAAAAAATCTCTGCCTACCTGTTTGTCTCGTCTGACAGTAGCTGAAAAGCAGCATCAGGAGAGAGCAGCCTGATGTACAGCAGCTGGTGATCTGTCGTGTCCAACAGCAAGCCATGCCGTCTTGTAAACTCCGGTAGCCAGATCGGCTCTCAACGGATCAATGTCTGTGTATTTATCCCATGCGAACCTTGCCGTAGATGCATCGGCTGCGCGAAGGCACTCAACTGGCAGCAGATCCGCTCACGCGGCATCGGCTGGTGTCTGATCAGCTGATGCCTGCTTCTAACTCTCTTGCTCGATCTCCTGATCACTGCCAATAAAGTCCGATTCTGAAAAATCAAGAGTCTGACTCCGCGATAATGCGCAAAACATCGTCTGCCGAGTGTTTTCTTTTCTGCACTTGCTTCGCTGCCTTTTCACATGTCGGTGCCATCTTGCCTTTGTTTACATTTCGCAACTCACGTACACGCAATGTTTATTTGCCGAGTCAACCATTCCTCCAAGCACAGAGGGAATGCCTGTGACGTGACAGTGAGATTTGTTGCCATTAACAGCTGATTGTCGCCCCCTATCCCTGGATGTCGACTTTTGTCGACATTCGCCTTCAACCCCTCCTGTCCACAAAAGTCGACATCCGCCCTAAAAGAGTTAAGACAGTAATACAGTAATCCCTCACTTATCGCGGGAGATAGGTTCCAAGGCCGACCGCGATAACTGAATTTCCGCGAAGTAGGGACACCATATTTTATTTAATTATTTAACGTGTATTTGGACGTTTTTAAACCCTCCCTGTATTGTTTACAATCAACCCTTTACTCTATTAATAATAGGGACAACTGCTAAGCAATATGAAATCGGTAGATAAGTTTTCACTTACTGTATAGCGAAGTACATGTAGCTATATATGACGTGATGAATATGCTGCGCAGTAAAAATGATGACAATGAAGGTGATAATCCCCTGAATGCAGTAGCAAGAGCACGTTAATGCTGAATGAGTGAGATGAGACTTCCTGGTTAATGCAGCACTCCGTCGCTGAGCCAATCAGCAGCACACAGGAACTTAACTGTGTGCTGTGATTGGGTAGCTTCTCAACCATCCGCCAATAGCATCTCTTGTATGAAATCAACTGGGCAAACCAACTGAGGAAGCAAATACCAGAAGTAAAAAGACCCATTGTCCGCAGAAACCCGCGAAGCAGCGAAAAATCCGCGTTATATATTTAGATATGCTTACATATAAAATCCACGAAGTCGTGAATCCGCGAAAAGTGAACCGCGAAGTAGCGAGAGATTACTGTACATCATAACTTGGCACCCCACCCATTAGAATCACCCTGTGTATGTATATATAAAATATGTATCACTAGTTAATCACAAGGGATGTCAGATTATCTGACAGTTTGATTTTCCATTATGGTTTCACTATTTCAAAGAATGACATGCTTGCCCCGTTCTCTGAGAGCTAATAAAGTTCCACCTAGCAGAGTCGATACTGTTTGAAGAGTTTAAAAGTATGGGGAGTTCAACCACAATCTCTGGCCATTTTTCCTTTTTGCATTCTGTAGTGGTATGTAAAGCATCATATCTGCTTCTTTTCTATTTTCAAGGTCCAAAACACCCCACATTCCTTATCCCTCACAGCTGTATTGTATTCATTCCTGGTGAATGCTTATTGGTTGTGTATCTCGCTGTCTGAATCTGACAACAACTTGAGACATAATCAAACATGTCAGGGTGACCACATGGAGTAGTTTGAGTTACTGGGGTATATTAGATTGTTTGACATAGCCATGGGAGCAACCCCTTGTGGTATAGCGGGTCCGTGGCTTCAAAAAAAAAAAGGACCAGGTTTTAACCCACATAGAGGTGTCGTTCTCCGTGGGCGCGATTGCATAACAGCGGGGAGTTAATGAGGCGCGGGGAGGGGTGTATAATACGGGTCGACACCAGGAAAAGGGGGATAGATAGATAGATGTATCGAGAAAAATAGGAAGATAATGGAGGTTAAAGGATGGGAAAGAGCAGTGCTTAAGAGGATCTGGCCATCTGTAAGGAAGACCGCACAAGCTGGGGCCTCGCAAAGGAGAGTTTGTTTGTAGCACTCTAGGGTCTAGTTTGCCCCACTGAATGTTCTGTTGGAGTGGGATAAGCAAGGCAGGTGTCCTCCCGAGGGATCTGAGGAGCGACTACGTGAGCGCGAAGGATGAAGGGAGGAGAGCCGACCTTGGACGGTCTGGCAGTGATGTCCGTAAAGAAGCCAAGACGGAGGTTGGCCGAAAAGAGCTCATTGCTGTTGGGTCTCCGCCAGCTGCGGGAGCAATGGGTGAGCCGGGAAGAATGAGAGACTGAGGTGGGCTGTGATCGTAATAAGAGAGACTGCATTTTAACTTCTGATTTTAACCTTGGATTTATTTATTGTTTTAATCCCCACTTTGCACTTGTTTTATGGAATATTTATTTAAACTACGATGCATTGCACTTTGTTTAGACACTGTTGTTTTGACATAAAAGCACATTGGCACTTTTTGGAAATATCCCCTGGCTTCTTTTGAAAATTGTCCCGATTTGTCAGCTCATCTCGGTGACATTACCGATGGTGTTAGGTTCAAGAGCTCCCAGTAGTCAGATGGGAGTGTGGAACGGACCCGCATCGTCACACCCCTATTATCCTCTAACTTTCTAAGAATATGCAAATTAATTTATAGTTAAATCACTGGAAAAGTAATCTGATGTAATGGGGCCTTTAAAAGTAGTGTCAGAAAAGCTCTTAAATAAAAAGGGGAGTCAAATTTCAGTGCATTATTAGTGGAGTGCAAGGACAATTTGCTAATACCATTCACCAATTACAGTTTTGTTTAACTTAGTCTTGGCTTCTACCTTAGGTTTTAAAATTTCAAACTTCACAGTCCAAGGAACTTGGGGAAATATGAGAGCAAGGCCATTTAAGAGAACTCTAATATCTTAATTTAACAAAGTTAACATTGATTCATTAACATGAAGTTTTGCTTTTCATTTTATGTGCTCAAATCTGATTTTTTTTCTTTTCTTTTTAGACAAACTTTGTACAGATTCTGAAGACTGCATTTGAACCAAACATGAACAGATTATTATGATTCAAGTTCAGATCTGAGATGACCACTTGCATCTGTCTTCTGACAAATGGACGGGGTGCTTTATTTTATTTTATTTTTTTCCCCTTGGGGTTGGGAGGGGGGGTGACAGATTGTGGATCTGTTTACTGAAGATTTAGTTTTTAAAAAAATGGATATTAAATGGCAAATGTATATGTATTCATGCTGCCAAAATAACAAATCTACTTTAGTATTGCATTAGCCACAGGTTTTCTTGGTGGTTGTGCATCAATTCTGTCGTCCTCGCCTTTTTTTTTTTTTTTTTTTGCTTACCCAACAATAAGGACTAAATGTTTTGATATTGATCTTTCTATCACTAGAAGTAAAATGGAAAACGTATTTTAAAGTCATACAGATGTTTTAGACTATTTTCGTTAAACAAATTATTTTACATTTTCAAGTAAAATTTGAAGTCTTTACAAACATTAGTTCAAAGTAAAAAAAAATTATATATATAAAACCTTAAAATACCTCAATGTGAAGAGGAGAGGGGTCTATCCTTGCCAGGAAATGTGGTGTTCTGTATCTTTGATATGAGTATATTATGCATCCATCCAATTCAGTGAAATGTTGGAGTTAAGGGCTAATGCTGATGGTGACGGTTTGCCTTTTGAGCAATTACTTTGTACTACTCAAAACAATTCAAACTTCTCTTTCTAACTTTACTACTGGGACCCAGCCATAGCAGACCCATGCTGAGGAGGAGAAACCAAGGAAAAACAAAACATTGCTTCAAAGTTGTAGATGTACCAACACTTGTAGTGTAAATTTCAAGACTGGCTAACGAAGGGTGTTGTTTTCTTTTTTTTTCTTTTTTTTTTAAAAAAAGGATTATTATGCTGAGATTTTTATTTTTTATGGCAGGGATAGACACCTCAGCAGCTTTCGAATCCTGTGTATTTGACCTTTATGTACATATCACTATTTTCAAAATCCCACTTTTTTCTCTAATTTTTAATGACTACTAACTTGTACTGTATTCAAATAAAATAAAAGCAATATTGCTACATTGTGTCAGTACCGTTATTAACACATTAGTGCTGGTTCATTTGGAGGGGTTTGTGTGTGTGTTTGTTTTTTTTTTTTTTTTTTTTTTTTTTTTAAGGAATAACAAACCAAGTCTTGCCCACTGTGGACCTTAATTGAACAAAAGTGGGATGGTGGCATCCTGCCATCAGTAGCCTTCTTATACAGGAGTCATGCCTGCTGTGTTCCCTGTTCATGTGAGATGAGATCACCTGGCCTTTTAAGAAGGGAAGAGTAGAAAATGGGACACTTTTTAGTATGCTAGATCTCCATCCCAGCCAATTTTGCACAAAAGCAGCTGATTTACTCTCTAGATTCTAGCATCATGCCACAAGGTAAGGACTCCTCACCAGAACTGGGGGGTACAAATTAGCAGATGCTCATCGGTCTGGACAAGGTTATGAAACCATTTCAATTGACTCAATAAATCCAATGTTACACAAAGGACAAAAATGGGAGCCCTACCAAGAAGTGAATGAATTTTCTGTTGAAATTTTGCACAGTGCAGCAAAAAGTAAGCAAGCATAAAGTGAAATATACAGTGGGTACGGAAAGTATTCAGACCCCCTTCAAATTTTTCACTCTGTCATATTGCAGCCATTTGCTAAAATCATTTAAATTTTTTTCCCTCATTAATGTACACACAGCACCCCATATTGACAGACAAAAAAAATTTTTTGAAATTGTTGCAGATTAAAAAAGAAAAACTGAAATATCACATGGTCCTAAGTATTCAGACCCTTTGCTCAGTATTTAGTAGAAGCACCCTTTTGAGCTAATACAGCCATGAGTCTTCTTGGGAAAGATGCAACAAGTTTTTCACACCTGGATTTGGGGATCCTCTGCCATTCCTCCTTGCAGATCCTCTCCAGTTCTGTCAGGTTGGATGGTAAACATTGGTGGACAGCCAGTTTTAGGTCTCCAGAGATGCTCAATTGGGTTTAAGTCAGGGCTCTGGCTGGGCCATTCAAGAACAGTCACAGAGTTGTTGTGAAGCCACTCCTTCGTTATTTTAGCTGTGTGCTTAGGGTCATTGTCTTGTTGGAAGGTAAACCTTCGGCCCAGTCTGAGGTCCTTAGCACTCTGGAGAAGGTTTTTGTCCAGGATATCCCTGTACTTTGCCGCATTCATCTTTCCCTCGATTGCAACCAGTTGTCCTGTCCCTGCAGCTGAAAAACACCCCCACAGCATGATGCTGCCACCACCATGCTTCACTGTGGGGACTGTATTGGACAAGTGATGAGCAGTGCCTGGTTGTCTCCACACAGACCGCTTAGAATTAAGGCCAACTCCCGCATGGAGTTTGCTAAAAGACACCTGAAGGACTCCGAGATGGTGAGAAATAAGATTCTCTGGTCTGATGAGACTAAGAACTTTTTGGCCTTAATTCTAAGCGGTATGTGTGGAGACAACCAGGCACTGCTCATCACTTGTCCAATACAGTCCCCACAGTGAAGCATGGCGGTGGCAGCATCATGCTGTGGGGGTGTTTTTCAGCTGCAGGGACAGGACAACTGGTTGCAATCGAGGGAAAGATGAATGCGGCAAAGTACAGGGATATCCTGGACAAAAACCTTCTCCAGAGTGCTAAGGACCTCAGACTGGGCCGAAGGTTTACCTTCCAACAAGACAATGACCCTAAGCACACAGCTAAAATAACGAAGGAGTGGCTTCACAACAACTCTGTGACTGTTCTTGAATGGCCCAGCCAGAGCCCTGACTTAAACCCAATTGAGCATCTCTGGAGAGACCTAAAAATGGCTGTCCACCAACGTTTACCATCCAACCTGACAGAACTGGAGAGGATCTGCAAGGAGGAATGGCAGAGGATCCCCAAATCCAGGTGTGAAAAACTTTTTGCATCTTTCCCAAGAAGACTCATGGCTGTATTAGCTCAAAAAGGTGCTTCTACTAAATACTGAGCAAAGGGTCTGAATACTTAGGACCATGTGATATTTCAGTTTCTTTTTTCATAAATCTGCAACAATTTCAAAAATTCTTTTTTTTTGTCTGTCAATATGGGGTGCTGTGTGTACATTAATGAGGGAAAAAATTAATTTAAATGATTTTAGCAAATGGCTGCAATATGACAAAGAGTGAAAAATTGAAGGGGGTCTGAATACTTTCCGTACCCACTGTAGATCTACAACTCTTCCAAGTTTCCTCTCATAAAAGTAGTACATCAGTGTAACTAAGAATTCTGAACACAACACATGTGGTGAAAACCTTTTGTGTCAAAAAAAGAAGAGAAAAGCTGCCTGTTGGAAGTTTGCCTGGTTCTCTGGGCAGATAAGTCCCAAACCTAAATATTTAATTGAACAAGAAGCCCTACACATTGAACAGCCAACATAACGAAATTGCTAGTATGAATAATGGTGAATGAAGTGTTCTTGTATGTGTCCGTTTTACTAACTTTGTCCCTGGACAACTTGACGTTCTAGAGGCAATTGTGAATTCTAAAAAAATATCAAAGGAAATCCTTAAAAACAAAGGCCATCAGTGTGAAACTCAACTTGGGGATACGTTTTAACAAGACAAGGGCCTAAATATTTGAGAAAGGCAATGAAAGAATTGCATATATGAGGTGGCTTCGTGCTTTAGAAAAGGCCAAGACAAAGCCTTGACTTGAATTCTTCAAAGGACATCCTTTCAAACATCACAGAGCTTGAGGAGTTACAGTATGTAAGAAGAAGTGGAAAAATAACTTGAAGGAAATGTCACTATATTTGACAGGAAATATCTAGTACTTTGCTAAAATGTCATAGAATCGGAGTTCAAATCACATTTTTCAGTTTTGGATGTTTATATATTTAGTAAATTCACTATGAGTTTAGTTAGATTCATACAGGTTTGTATGAACACCGCAGATGTCGCCGTACGCGTTAATATGAAGATGTCAGCGAAAAATAAGGTAAGCTATTGCGAAACTTTCGCTAGAATAACTGGAATTGCTTTGAATACTGCGATGTCTCCTCGACCCGTGTAAACGTTTTCTTTGGGACTGGGTTTTGAGCCGTTTCACCGCGGAGCTCAAAACACACCGATTCGTCATCTCTCATGTCGAAGTTCAAATGTTTCGTAATGGAGAAACCTCACCTCTGCTAGCGTAGCCTCTAGTCGTCCGGTCCGGGACACACCCCACCTCTCTGGTTTGACTGACTGCTCCTCCCTCGCACATGGTGCCCCTCCGCCCTGAGACGAGCTCCTAAGCCTCGCCTCGTAGGCACGGAGTACACGGTGGCTCTCGGCGAGATCTTCTGCATGGCGTCTGACGGTAAGATGGGAAGATTCTGGGCGTAATTGTGATTTGTGTTCCATAAAGGTTCTTCAAGCCGAGCTACTTCCTAATCGGGTAGGTCTGTCAAAAGCGATTTTTTTTTTCATGTAACAATCGTTGAAAATAAAATCCTGCTACTTTGGCATTGTTTGTGCTAATGAACTGGAGAAGACATACTAAATTGTCTAGACAAATATACACATTTCGTATCAGATTTTTTGTTTATGTGTGTGAAGTAGTTTTTTATAGCGCACCTAATCGCCTGTTTAAAGTTTAGGAAAGCACTCACAAAATTACTTCGTGTTCGCGCAGTTAAAAGAAGTTTGAGACAATTGTTTGCTAGATGTTTGACAATGTTAGCCTAATTTAATCATTTGTGTCAAATGTTTAAAAAAAATTGGCCTGCTTCCGTCCCTTTAAGAGAATACATTAATGTAAGTAATGCAAGTAAACAAAAACAATTTAACAAGAAAAGCAGTACGTGTAATCGGCAGTTAGTGCATAATTCCTAACGAAGCCTTCATTCACAAACTTACCAATTCTCACATAATTCGGTCGTCTCCCGTTAATAATCACCATCTGCATTTTCCGTCCCTGTTTATATGGACATAATTCCTTTCCGTACTGTCATCCATCCTCAATGGCGGGCGGTTAGACGTCGAAAAACTTGAGGGCTGCTGCTTTGACTTCGGGGTGTTGGCACTGCTAACAATGTGTGTCAGTCGTTCTGCTTCTCTCTGTACTCTTACCCCCCTTATTTTTCGTTCGAGGAGTCAGTCCTGAGAGCACTGGACCAGGTCATGGGGCAGCCTGACATGCGACACGAGTCAAGCGCAGGACGCTCACAGCGAGCCACTTCAGAGCTGCCTGATGCGCAAGTGTTAAGAGGCCCGGGAGGAAAGTGAACGCGAATGGGTGTTTGAAGAGAGTGCCCAGGGCGGGCATCAGTGTGCCACGCTGTCAAACTGTAGCAGAGATTACAAATCCAAAGGGGGTTTTAAAGATTTGTTCCCCTGAATTGCTTAATTTCTTTCCTTATGTTGCACCCAAACAGAAATGAAATGTGAAGCGAGTGAGCCTACAGAAGAGCAACTAAGTCAGGGCCGCAAACTCCAACCAATTTCACGCTAACCAGTTGTTTAATTAGGCTCTGATTTTTGTTGTTAATTAAACCCGTTCATTAATTCCATCATGGAATGGAGCTTGTTGCTGCTTTCATTCCAAATTTATTGATTTTCTCTTTTCCAAGAGCTCTGTTAAAATGTTTTGGGGTCCTGAGCAGATCAACATTCCTGAAACCTTATTCTTTCTTTATTTTTAGTTATTGTATGATGGACGCAGTTTGCTGGTCCTGTTTTGGCTCATTTTGTATCTCATTATTGTTCGCCTGCTAATAAATGAAATAGAAACAATTATTGTGTCAAGAGCAAGTCAATTAAAATGAATTGAAAACAAGTTAATTAGCAGCAAAAACAGGTCACTAATTAAAAAAAAGGTTAGAATGAAAACCTGCAGCCATGGTGGTTCTCCAGAACCGGAGCGGACAACCCCGCTCTATATGATTTAACTGTAGTCGAACGTTTTGGTGACTCATAATGTCATTTATATCCAGTAAAATTTTAAAACACACATAGTGCTCCTGATCGAGTTGCTGTCGGGTGGAGACAGGTATAGGCTGTGGCCCTGCACCTGATTAATGGCCTGCGGCCAAATACAGAACAAGTTAAGGGAAGTGGATTGCTTATGACCCAGTTTTCATAAACGCAGACTTTAAATCTAAAATAGTTTCAGTGATTGTGGAGTTCCAGTATTTTTTCACTTTGCTCGAGTAATGACTGAAAAGCATATTACTGTATCATTATTGTCATATGTGCAGAATACAGTGAAATTCTTCCTTGCGTGTGCTAATCAACATGCAACATGTCGCCAGGCTCTGGTGTCATGATCAGTGAGTAGACCTGCCTTACTTTGAAACTTCTGTTGTTCTTACCTGAAAATTCTAAATAGAAAGGGCACAAGTTGCGTATGGTGGGGACAGTGAATTTGTGCAGTTGTGCTTCACATATCTAGCATACTGAGTGTAAATCCACTTCCAGTCTTTGTCCAGGTGTAGTTTTTTCATTCTTCTTGCATTGGGACTGGTTTCCCCTGAGTGGTCCAGTTTCCCCCCAAAACACGGTTAACTGGTGATTCCAGACTGTCCCAGTGTGACTGTAGATGTAGGTAATGAACTGATGCTCTGTCCAGTTGTCATTCCTCCCTTGTGCCCTTTGCTCCCAGGATAGTCTGCAACTCTGAACTGGATTTGAGAATGGGATGTGTTATTACTTTATTGTGATGTGGATTTAGGTGTGCCATTGTGCTTCACGTTGCAGGGGCTTTTTATTACTTGGAATTTGGGTTGAATGTTATATGCTTTTCAGTCACTCAGCAGAACATGAATGCCAAGCCAGCCAAAAGACACTGTATTGAGGATCTCAAAACCCGGGACATTTAAGACCACCAACCTGTGATGGGCCTTAGCATGCCCATGTTTTTACTGTAGTCAGCCCCTTATTTAATTGTTGCTTAATTTGACTTCTTTCTTCATATTTTTGACTTCACTGATTGTATCAGTTTAGCTTTTTGTACAGCATTTGAGAAGCCTCAGTTCTGTTCACGAAATCCAGTTTACAGAGCTATATTCAACTTCACTGTGTTGTTATGCAGTCAGTTTAAAGAAGACAAAAATGGAGGAACTGAAAGCCACAAACTGGTAAGGCGGCACGCAACATCCCCTGTAAGAGAGCCGCATGTCACTGGCACCTGAAGCCATTTAATGCTCATTGCCAGCTTTTTAGAAACATAATTATTGTAATATTACTGACAAGTCAGGCAAATAGACCAATGTTGAACAGAGTCCTGCTTAATTTCATACAAAACTAGATTACATGGCTTTACATTTTCAAACCATTTGATCTAAGGTGTCTGGGCTACCAAAGTTTATCTGGTTAAGAGAAAAAACAAGAATGTAGAAAGCCGGGCTAACAGTTACCACTGAGGAGTAGCCTTTGATTAAGAAGTTGGTTAGAATGAAACCAGGAGCCAATGTGTCCACCCTTGGATGGAGATGAGTCGACCTGCTCACAGCTATGAGCCTGAGTCATTTTGCTGGGTCTCCATATGCTGATGATCCACAGTCAGTTTATAGAAATTCACATATGTTTTCATGTCAAAATCACAACATGAGACCATGGAGAAGGGGTCCTCAATCACAGTCCTAGAGGGCTGCAGGGACTGCAGGTTTCTGCTCCAACTCAGTTGCTTAATAAGAAGCCCTTATAGCTCAAGTAACACTTCTGCTTCACTTTAGTTGTCTCGCTCATTAAGATTTTGAACCCTTATTGCTTATTTTAGTCTTAAACAGCTGTATTCTTGGTTTTTAATTGCTCCTAATTAGCAATAACATCCATCCATTTTCCAACCCGCTGAATCCGAACACAGGGTCACGGGGGTCTGCTGGAGCCAATCCCAGCCAACACAGGGCACAAGGCAGGAACCAATCCCGGGCAGGGTGCCAACCCACCGCAGGACACACACAAACACACCCACACACCAAGCACACACTAGGGCCAATTTAGAATCGCCAATCCACCTAACCTGCATGTCTTTGGACTGTGGGAGGAAACCGGAGCGCCCGGAGGAAACCCACGCAGACACGGGGAGAACATGCAAACTCCACGCAGGGAGGACCCGGGAAGCGAACCCAGGTCCCCAGGTCTCCCAACTGCGAGGCAGCAGCGCTACCCACTGCACCACCGTGCCGCCCTAGCAATAACATGCAAATGACAAAAGAGACCAACATTTCTCCATTTAGCTTGTTACCATTCACACCTGTATGTATTCATCATGCACTATTGGGTTAAATTAAATACTTGGAAGGAAAGTGAAGAGAAAAAGTGAAGGACTGAGAATTACTCCTCCATTTTAGCCTTCAAATCATTTCGATGATATCCTTAGAAAGGGGAAGAAAATCCAGGATATGAGAATAACCTGACATAGCAGAGTTAAAGCACTAACGAGCCATGAAACCAAATTGTTGTCAAGAATTACTTTCTAATTAAGTAACTGGGTTAGAACAAAAACCACCAGGACTGTGATTGAGGAAACCCTCCCATGGAGGATGTGATGTTTCCGTGTTTCTGATTCAAAACTTAAGTTGCAAATGCTGAAATAGTCCCAAAGAGAGCATGAACCAGTAGTTGGTGTGTTTAGCCTTTTGAGATTGCTGCCAATTTGTTAATCCAGACTGGGTTTCAAAGAACACCGGCACCATCATGAGCCATGATTAATTAATTAATGAATTAATTCACGTGCTATCGGACTATTCAGAGCTCAAAGATGTTTCACCTTCCAACTTCAGTGCATTCATCTAGGTTTGTAGTCAAACTATTCAGAAAAATGCAAGGTTGCTTTTGATTTGTTGCTTGGCCTGCTGAAAAAATGCAATTAATTGTGGAAATAAAGAGCAAAAACAAAACGTACTAATTTTTTTATCACTTTGCTCCAAATGAAATTCCACAAAACAAATGTCATTTTTGACTGACCAGAAATTAGATTAGATTACGTGTAAAATAAAATTAGCTTGAACTTTATTAATCCCAAGGGGAAACTTAGATGTATACAGCAGCAGAAACATAAAAAACAGAGGCAGACTTTATATGTTTTATTTTACAAAGTTGACTGAGGTCAGAGGTCAACATTACATCACAACTCAGACAATCTGTGCAGCTCTGTTTTGTGTGTATTGTCCAACTCTTAGCTCCAAGTTTGTAGGATGTTGATGTAGAATTTCCTACTTGGAAACTTGGATTTACTGCTTTTCCGAGAGCATGTCACACAGCAGAAGGCTTAGGTGGCAGAGGTACTCGCTGACTAGTTACATATGGCAGAATGTGTCACCCAATTAAATACAGGGCACACTCACCATCCAGAGCCAAATTACAGTCAACAGTTAATCTCATATGTATATGAGACTGGACTGTCCACTTGAGTGCAGGGAGAACATGTAAAACCCACACGGTGCCAAAACCAGGAAGTGAACTCAGATCTGTAAAGCCGGAACATATCCTTAACCACTGTGCCTTCTGATTCTTTATAAGTATTCATGACTTTAATGAGCTATATGGTGGCACTCTGCTTAGTGTTGTTACCTCATGTTTGCATTCTCCTCGTTTTGAAGCCTGTGGCCAGTCACTGTCTGTGTAGATTCTGAATGTTTTCCTTGTCTCCAAATTATTTCATCCTACTGGTGCTCTAGTTTTTCTCCCACATCCCTAAAGATGTGCAAGTCAGGATAACTGGTAATTCCAAATTAACTCTGCGTGATGCTAAGAGTTCAGAACATTGAACTCTGTGTTGGAATGGCACCGTGTCCAGGAGTATTTCCTGTTTTGTGCCCAGTTTCCCAGAGAGCCTGAATTGTGTTAAGCAGGTTTGAAAATGTCCTGTTCTGTCAATCATGTATCAGGGTTCAGTCTTAAAGGTGAAAGCTAATCATCTGCTGTGGCAGAGACTGTGTCGAAGGTGCCCCTATGACCACTTACAGCAGGTTTCTTACAGTTCCCTAGTAAAACGTGAACTGAAGGTCATCTTTGAAAAGCCTGGGAATGTAGATATCAGGCAGGAAGTGGAAATTTGCTTTTGTGGAAATGGTAGCGGGAGTCTAAAATAAAGTATCCAATCATTTTTAAACAAGTCCCATGCCTTTTGTGACATGTTATATGAAAAGTGAGCATGACAGCATTTTGATGTTTACATTTTTTAGCTCTTTTTCCACACACTTGGGCATATGGGATCTTGACTGTCTTCAAATTCTTTCTTTGACATCTAAGCTGCATAATGTGTTATTGAACATTCTCACTAAAGATACTGTCATCCATTTCTTGATTTCAGATCTTAGAGGTGAACCTGTCTATCGTTCAAGATGAACTGGGCTTTCCTGCAAGGCCTGCTGAGTGGGGTGAACAAATATTCAACCGCTTTTGGGCGCATCTGGCTCTCGGTGGTATTCATCTTCCGGCTTTTGGTGTATGTGGTGGCAGCAGAGCGTGTCTGGGGAGATGATCAGAAGGACTTCACCTGCAACACAGCTCAGCCCGGCTGCCACAATGTCTGCTATGACTACTTCTTCCCCGTCTCCCACATCCGCCTGTGGGCATTGCAGCTGATTTTTGTGACCTGCCCTTCATTTCTTGTTGTCATGCATGTGGCCTACAGGGAAGAACGTGAGAGGAGAAATCGGGAAAAACATGGAGAGAACTGTGGACGTCTTTACCTGGACACAGGCAAGAAGAGAGGAGGCCTCTGGTGGACCTACTTCTTGAGCCTAGTCTTCAAGGCTGTGGTAGATGCAGCCTTTCTCTACGTGCTCTATTATATATATGAAGCCTACACTTTCCCTCGTATGGTGAAGTGCTCTCAGTTTCCATGCCCAAATATTGTGGACTGCTTCATTTCCAGGCCCACAGAAAAACGCATTTTCACACTGTTCATGGTGGGCACCTCCATTCTCTGCATCATCCTGAGCATTATTGAGATGTTCTACCTGCTTGGCAAGCGCTGCCGGGACTGTATAGTTGAACGAAAGCGGCGGAATCAAATGAATGTTGTGTCTCTGATGAGCAACAAGGAAAATGGTAACATTTTCCAAAGTCATAGCTTGTTGGTCCCAGCCTATAATCCTAACATGCATAAGTAGTGACAGACATGGCCACTGCTGGCGTCTTTAAGCCTGCATTATAACCCCAAAGCTGGCATCTTGTTTCTTTCCAGAGAGCATGGAAGACTGACTGTGGGTTTGCGGGCAGGCCCTTTGTTTGCCAGAGTGGCTGCCTGATTTCCTTTTTTAAGGCTTCAGTCAGACATTTATTACTTGTCAGGGTCTGCGTTTGTACACTGCCACTTCTGCCAGCCAGGAGATTTCTTAGAGCACTTAATTTGTTTTATTATTTCAATGTTTATTCTAAAAAAAAAAAAAACACATGGAATGATGTTTGTACAGTTTCTGGTGTAACTTAGTACTTTTTATAGTCCGGGATTGTGTTGTCATTATCACTTATCAGCGTTCAAGCTGAAGATAGAGGAGAGCTGGGGTCTGGTGCGAATGACCAACTCTGTAAACTTTGAAGGACTTTGGCAAAAATAATGCAGCTTTGCATGGAGTATGTTAAATTGACCAAATACTCATTCATTCAGGGTCACTGGGAGTGGCAGATATAGTGAAGGTAATACATTTTTAAAAAATGATCCTACACTCCAACACCACTTTCAACACATTTTGGATACAGAAGTTTATTTATTTTTTACAATGCTGTTGCAATTAACATATCCTGGATAAAATGAATTTTCAATTGAGTGATATAAGGTGGCTGGCATGGTAGCATAGTGGTTAGTTATGCTGCTTCTTAAATTCAGTGCCCTGTGTTTCAGTCCTGCACCTGATAGTTATCTGCGCAAAGTTTGCACGTTCTCTCGTTGTCTGTTTGGGTTTTTCTCCTGAATCCTCAAAGATTCCAAACTAGCCCCTGGAAGTGTCTGTGTGTGTGTGTGTGCGCGTGTGAGACAGAGAGTACTTTACAATGAACTGGGTGGGGTTAAGCAGATTTAAATAGTCTTATATATACGTCTATGTGTGGAAGTGTGTGTATCTGTCCGGCCCGGAAGTGCGAGGCTACAGCATGAAGCTCAAAGAGCCGGCAAGATGGCCCCAAGTTCACGAGATTCGGAAAAAGAAAGAAGTACGAGGCAAGAGCATGAAGCTGAAAGACAAACAAGACAGAAACCCTCTTAGCCGCTGATAGACAAGGGGGGCAAGCACATCCACAAAACAAAACCGCCGACTCTGAGTTTCCGTTTTTTTTCTGATGATTTCAATAGTTTCTAGGAGCCCAGGCTTTTCACAGCACGGGCTTACATAGCTAGTTATGTTATAATAAATGTCAGCAGCCTAATCATAGTAGCAACAATGCTTTGCATGATGCATTTATATACTGCAGTCGATGATATTAATTTTATAACCCAGCTTATATAGGAGACAAATCATTACTGCGCTGGTTACGCTGTTGCTTCAAAACCTCAGAAGCTCAGTTGAGTTCCTGGCTCAGTCAATGTGGAGTCTGTGAAATCTCTTCACATTTAATGGTCTTCTCCATGTGCTTTCTGTCTTTTCACATCCACATGGCTATTGCATTAGCTTATTAAGTGACTTTACACTGACGCTGGTTTGAGTGTGGCTATGTGTATAAATGTATCCTGTGATTGGCTGATACCCCTTCAGAGGGGTTTATTGTCTTGTTTCCAGTGCAGCTTGAAAAGTCCCTGCATAACAACCTTATAATGGGAAATGCATGGGTGGCCAATTTAATGGAGTTAGTTTGTCTGTGAAAAGCCTGTGCACATAAAAAGGCGCAGTGACTGTGCAAAAGATACAAAGACAAGAACAACTATAAAGGAACAGTTATTGTATGTTTTATTTTGTTTGAATGCCTGACTCCAATAGATTTCAGCATCTAGGTACCATATGCACACACATGGTCTTACTTGTAGAAAGATCACTGAGATATTGATGCATGAATTCATACTGGCATATATCATCAGATGATTTTTTGTTTTCTTTTTAACTGTTAAGAAAAAAGTCTTCATTTAATTTTTTTTTGTTTTTCTGCTTGGCCAATTATCCATCTATCCTCTCATACATCACCCAGTTCAGTTTCCAGGCGTGTGTATCATGTACAAGGCAGCAACAAATTTGGACAGGGTGCCAGTCCATCACTTGGCACACTCTTTGTCAGTTTAGAGTTGTCACCTAATCTCAACACACAGTACCCAAAGAAAAATTCATGTATTCACCGGAAGAACCATGCTAGCTCAACAGAGATAGGGACTGAGCCAGGATTCAATCCCAGGACTGAAGAGCAGAGAGTCAGCAGTGCCAAGCACTTGGCCGGTTAACAGTTTAAAAGTACCCAGTGTGCCTCAGAGTGGAGACAGTCAAAAACATTTTGTGCTAATGTTTATACCCTCATGGAACTGGTAGTCGGTGATGAAAAGCATGTATGACACTTGCTCAAATACTTGATCACATTAAAAAAAGAAAGATTAAGTGCTTAAAAAAAGGTTAAATTTCAAGCTATAGAAGAGTATTATATTTATTAATATTTCTAATCAGGGTTAGCGTCACAATGTCTATGTAGCATTATCTGTCCACCAATGGAATTGTCATATTATGTTTGACCCAGAGTCATTTCGGTGACGTCTGTTCAAACAGAATTCAGTAACCTTCACCTCCTTGGGCTGACAAAAATCTGCAAACAAGTCTTTTAAGAAACAACTGCAGTTTGGAATGCTGAAATATTAAAAATGTTAAGCGATGACTGATTGGCCTTCCTATTTCTCAGAACCAACTAAGTCATAGAACTTGGAGTGCCACCACAAGCTGGTGTCTGCTGTAACTCTTGGTCTTCTTTTCTTACCATTTGTGTTAATAACTCTAGCCTGCAATGTCCATTCAGTTAATGCACATGTGACTTGGTTTATTTTTATGAAGCCCAGTTGGGATTCAATACTTACAGGAAATTTCAGCACTCCATTTTCTTTTTAGAAGTGTCCTGGGGGAATTTCAGAATATGTTTAAAATCATCAACAATGCTCTTTTCTTCTTATTTAAATCAAATCACATCATCTCAGTCTGGTGGGGTCCAGTGAATCTTTGTAAGAGCCTTATATTTTTTGTATTTTTTATAATGTCATGGATTATTATAATGTTAAGCCTACATTTTAATCCAGTATGCTGCATGGCCTATTAAAAAGGTTTATGTCTCAGAGATTTGCTGCTTGGTGCTCAGGTTTCCTTTGAATTCATTGGCCAGTGTGCACAGAATCATCTTTTTGTAATTTCTTCCAGCCCCTGCTCATATCCTATTGGATAGCATGCTATCCTGTACAGTATTTGAATTAATTGACTCCAAGGTGTTATGTCATAATAGTCTATATGGTGAGGAGATGAAAGGAACAGCTGGAAATATTTCACTTGGTTGCCACATAATTGTTTCATTTCATTTTCTTATTTCTGAAATATTTTTGTGATATGATAGAAATGATTTGTATTTTTTACTACTAAGCAACAATAAAATTGTCTTTTAAAAGAATTCAAGTTCTGCTTCGCATCTTTCTTCAGATTTGGGACAGCTATGAATGAAATCAAAGTCTTGCGTTTGGTTTACTATAAAAGCCCCCAATTTGACCCCAAGGATCTGCATGTCTTATGTCCATTCTAGACCTCATTCAGGGGTCCACCATGTCACCCTGTCATTGATGTGGCAAACACATGCTACCCATAGAACAGACTCTCCCCACCTGGAAGAGTCTCCATCACAGTTCTTTTATAAGGCCAAAAACACTTCTACCAACAAATCAAATATGCCTAAAGGATAAAAGTAAAGTTCCATGTACTCACATACTCAGAAATAATTTTTACTAGTAGGCACATTTTTTGTTGTTCCATATGACAGTGATGGATACTTTAGGTTTTTTTTTTTTTTTGCCTTTAAAATTTCAACATACTTTGAAAAGTTGTGACATTTTCACATGGGTATCTGAGGTGAAATTCATTGGTGAATCTGTCAGTCAAGTTGGGTCACTGAATTATTTTTGTAAACTGCTTTAGCCCATAGTAATTTCATTTGCTCTACAAGTGATCTTTGCATTATTAATCAACTAAAAATCTTACACATTTGATGGGACCTTAATTTGTTTTCTATACTGCCTCCTCTTCTTCATTCCTCAGGGTCTCCAGGAAGCGGAGTTTATTTCAGTAACAGAAATTGAGGGTAGAACCAAATGGGATGCCAATCCATTGTAGTATGCACTGATAGAAATTCATATGAATGTCTCTGGGCAGTGGACATAAGTACAGATACAGCAGATTGAGAATTCTAGGCTTAGATTGTCTTTATCACCCACATAGTAGAGGTTTGTTTATTTCATTAATCAACATTGAATAACATAAGTGCATTCATACTGTGCATGTGGGACAGTCGATACAAGCTGACAGAGCAGGTCTCCAGCAGTGCAGCAACCCCATTTGTCTGGGATGGTATAGAATACAATATAATGTACACAAGGGAAAATAACGTTCCTTTTATCATCTTCTTAGTTTGGTTCAGAAGGGTAAGGGCAGTGCCTATCACAGTAGTATTGGAAGCAAGGCAGGAATCAAGCCTGCAGAGAGTGGGATCCTGTCACAGGGAATATGAATGCACACCACATACATACACAAATAATATAAACTAAATAGAAAATCTGTGTGTTTTTCTCAACAGCTGTAACATACAGTATACAGTAAATATTTTCCATATTTGGTGCAGTGCAAGCGATGAATCCTTAGTGTAAGCAGCCAAAATGTGTCCTTGCTGTTTTTCTTTCAAGTATTACAAAACACTTTGCTGTGTTTTTCAATAAGTACTAGATGGGTAAGAATTTATGCTCCATGCTACATGAAAAAAAGCAGCAAGATTTATATGTCACTTAAGAGCACGTTGACGCAGTCATAAGCCCTGAAATCACAGCTCATCTGATTGGTGAGGTCTTATCTGTTTTAAAGAGCACTGGTGTTTTTGATGATGAAATACAAATCTGATGGAGCATGAGACTGTGTGAAGCAGCAACCTAGTCGACATTAGAAGTAAAGTACAGGCCAAGTACTGATTTAAAAAAAAATGAGACTCATAAATAGGGGTGGAAATATGTGACATCTAGTGGACCCTCATCTCAACCCTGCATCCATTGTAACACTCCAAAAGGTACAGGACTGCTTCCTCTTTAATCATTTCGGGAAGATCATTGCTCAGGGCACCAGAACCTCACAAGCAACACATAGATTTTTATTCAATAGTAGACATCAAAAATCCCAAATAAAACAGTAAGAAAATAACATTGAGACTCTAATGGCTTGTCAACATTTATTCAGGTTGTGTTAACATATGTAATCTCCAAGCACAAAATGAACTGGTAGTCAAGCCAAAGTCATTGGAGTTGTCAAGCTGCAGTGATAACCACCACATCTACCACTGATCCACAGTTAGAAAGTGTCAAATCTGTACATCAGCTAATTGTAGAACCACTTCCAGAACGTAGAAAAGGAGTCAGACAAGACAGAAACAGTCAAGAGTTCTGCAGACATCTGCCGACAAGCCAACTCCCCTCTATTGTCCAGTGCTGGGCCTGTCAATCTGATGAAAGGACCTTTTTACCCGATGATTCCAGTGCTCCTTTATCTGAGATGACTTTTCCACGGCAGGCAAAAAACTTGGCAGTAGAACAGTGGCATCAAGTACCACATGTGAGTACCGAGAAGAGAAACAGGGTAGGCAAGGGTTAGTAACAGTTTATAAATATATTACTTATGTTTTAGTACTTATGACTAACCACAAACATGCAGTATGCACAGCTAATCAGCAGCTCTAGTCAGGGTATACTAAACTGAAGTATCGAAGGTTTTCCAAGGTTTTCCAAGGTACTCATGTCTTTTCCAATATTCCATAATTGAGCATGTTAAGTTAGCTGGTGATTGCAAACAGGCTATGTGTGTGCACAAGAGTGCCCCTGTGATGGAAGGTGCCCCATCTAGCTTTGGTTCCTGCCATGAGTTCAATGTTTCCAGCCCCTGGAGCTCTGAGGTTGACTAGGAATATTTGATGTTATCTTAAAGTACTAGTTTGGATTATACTGTCTCACTGTGGCTGCAGATTGCTGTTGAAATCATTATGTTAATAAGAAACTGATCTAATGTAACTGAAGTGGTTCCTGAATTGTTTTTAGGCCCTGCTTATTATATGCAGAGTCCTGACCACAGGTTGTTGCCACTTGCACATCTAGATGAATTCATTTATTGAATTCCTGAATGCTCTTCTTCCTGTAAGGGTGGGTTGTATTTGCAGCAGTTTATGCAAAAGAGCAAACAATGCTTGGCTGTTGTAGGAGATGCAGACCCTTGTAAACAGCTACTGGCACACTAACTGGGCAAATTAAACGTACCAATAAGCCTAACAGTAGGTCTGAGGAAAATGGAAGGTACACCCCATCAGAATGTGAACTCATCATACTCTGCTATACACAGCAATACAGTATATTTATTTTAAAGTGTTCCAATTATAATATTACCATACACTCAGGGTGGAAATCTTTTTGAGATGGCATTCTGTTAAAAGATGAGGTACAGATATTAGTTGATACAACTAGCCTGGGAATCTTCTTTGTTTCAGTGTCAGTGCTAAAGAATGAATGATGTTATTTATTCCTTGTTTGATTATTTTCATGAAGTGAGAAAAAAAATTCAAATGAATCTGTCAGCAGTTGTAACAGAATTAATTCCCAAAATGTACTTCTTTATTGTACAATGATATGGAAATACAGTCACTGTGATCAGTTGCTTTATGTATGAAACCCAATTGCAAAGTGTAAAAACATCATCAATCTGCAGCTTCATTTTCTCCAATCTCCTCAAATTTCTGATTTAACCATAAGAACAAGATATTGATTTCTAAAATGTTTTCACTCAATTTACTTTGCCTGTCTACATTTCTGCAGCAGTTTAATCACAGAATACTTATAGTCAGTTGTTTCAGCAGATATTTTCAGACACACATTATTTGGCTCAAGGAATGTCAAGATAAACGCCATCGATTTACTTATTTCCTGGTAGGTCTGTGAAACAAAGTCCATTATTAACAGTTTATTTACCTGAAAAAATCTATGAAAGAATGGCTACAATGTGAAATACTAACCTTGCATTGGATCTAACGTCCGCATGTCAGAAAGCCACTGTTCGTTGTGAGTCTTGCATTAAGTGCTCACAAAAAATTCTGTTCTCCAACAACTTTATTTATAAACTAAACAGCTTCATTTATTTTATTTCACAACATTAATGGCAGGGTGGCACAGTTTCCCAAGACTGAATGTTGTCAGTTTCAAGTCTGCATGTTCTTCCCTTGTGTGTGTGAATGCCATGCAGGTTAGATTAACTCTGTGAGTGAGGATGTGTGTTTAGATGGACCCCACAATGGACTGGCACTCTGTCTGTTGTTGACTCCTGCTTGGCACTCGGTACTGCTGGAATAGGCTCTGGCAACCTGGAAGTGGATTATGCAAGTTTGAGAATGCATGTTTGTAATCTTAGTGGTGGCAGAAGGGCTGTCACCAGCCTGGAATAATTCATGGAAGCAAGGCAGGACCTCGCTACATATGGAAAAGTAATTTCGATTTAGTTAACACTTTAGTCTAGATGAATCAAGTTTTAAGTATTCCTATTCTCAAATAAGTTGTTCTGAAAATTGATGAGTATGAATAAAAAGGTTCTTAAAAATATTTCAATTTAAGATTTCTTTTATTTATGCTAAAGAAAGTAGGAACGCCACATCTCCCAGAAAATGATGGCAATGCATAGGGAAGGCAACATTTGAATAAAAGCAGACTCATAAGCTGCAGAAAATGAATCCAATTATGATCCAACAGCTAAGATGGGCCTCTGCTAGTAGATTTTCCAATTCTGTTACTCACAGGCAGCCCTACCTTTGGTGTCAGAGTGAATAAAAAATAATTTAATTTTACTGTACCAGAAACTGAAAGAAGGGTAAAAGTCAAAAGGAATTTCCAACAGTGTGCAGTGTGTGCTTAAATATGTATTAAAGTTATCCCACCACTAGTACTACATAAAAATCAAATTATATCATGCCATTCCCAAACCCCTCTTAATTCAGTTCAGGGTCCTGGGGTCCAGAGAATAAACAAGCAGCATGGGGCACAAGACAGGAAACTGCCCAGGACTGAACACCAGTCTATTACAGGGCCACTCATTTACATACCCAGCTTGGCATCACCAGCTAACCCAACCTGCACATCTCCCACAGAGAAGCAGGGAGAACATTCTAGCTGCACACAGAAAACAATCAGGAGCAAGACTTGGAAGCTGGATGCATGGAGTGGCATCACTAACCACTGCGCCAAACAAAAGTAAACCAATTAATAAAAGATTGACAAAAAATATATGTGCTTACATTAAAATAAAAACATTTTTAACCTTTCTACTCAGTTACAGGGTCAGAAGTTGCTGAAGTCTATCCAAGCAGCATCAGTTACAAGGCAGGAACAGACCCCACACACACTCAATGCCTTTATCCAGGTACGTACTTGAGTTAGTGTGGATGTTCTCCACTATTCACAGTTGTAAAATATCCATTACCCAGCTGCCAGCCTTTATGTGGACAGGAGTTTAACTGAATTCATTCGATTTCTCTGTTCATGTGCTTTCTCAATTTTTTTATTTTTAATAAATTTGCAAAAATCTCAAGTTAACTTTTTTCACGTTGTCATTATGGGGTGTTGTGTGTAGAATTCTGAGGAAAAAATGAATGTAATCCATTTTGGAATAAGGCTGTAACATAACAAAATGTTGAAAAAGTGATGCGCTGTGAATACTTTCCGGATGCACTGTATGTTTGCTTAGATGTTAGTTGCAGAGATTTTTACCTGCTTTCAAACCAGAAACAGTTCTTTTGTAAAGGCAGCTGGGTAAGTCTGAATGCACATTATCGAAGGCAGAGTGAACATACTCACTGCAGGAATCCGTGACGCTGAAATGTTTTTCTTGTACTTATCTTACTCAGGGGCACGCTTACTTGTTGAAACCTGCAAACATATCAGTGACAAGCTGCTTTAACAACTGACACTGTAGCGAACAGGTCTTCTGTTGAACACTTCTGTTCTAAATAAAGGGAAATATCTTTTTTATTTGCATTTCTAAGCACACCACCAACATTTGCTTCATATATAGTGATGATACCAGCACACAAACATGGCAAACAGAAATCTGATTGTTTTATATCTTCTTCAAAATTTAAAAATCCGAAAGTAAAATTGGACATATAGACTGAAGCACCTCAAAATACAACAATCAGACTGGTCAGGACACATGGATAACCTTAGAGCTCAATAGACTAGTTTGAATTGAGGCTGAGGGGAGTGAAACTTGGCTGAACTACAGCACCGGAGCAAGTGTGTGACACGCCACCGTCATTCTGTGTTAGTGCTGATTAGTGCTGTTGAGTTACAAAAAGCAATGCATATCTAAAATGGCCCTGCAGCCTTTTATGCCACTATTAGACTGGCATGGAGTCACACATGTTGACACATCTTTACTCATAACTTTTGCTGTGAGTCTTTTTCTTGGATCTGGGATTCCTAGCCATATGGAAACTGCCTTGACCAAAGCATCCTCTTCATTGCTAAAGCCATCTGACCTTAGAGATTCTTCCACCTGTCATTTTTAAATGCACTTACAGTAGTTGTGTGAAATTTGTCTGTGCAACCAAAACATTAAAAATATTCAAAGAATACAGCCAGCTGAAATCTCTGGACTGTCAGTGACTAAACACATTTTTGCACTCCATTGCCTCATAACAGTTTGTTTGAAATTAAAAAACATATCAGCCTTACTCACCAGGTTATTGACCGGCTGATAATTTTTGGGGACGCATAATTACAACTTAAGCAAAAGATTTCAGATTGTATGTTTACTTTCCAGTAGGAGGAATGTAAGGAGAGCAAAAACTCCTGTTTAACAAATAATCTAAACCCAGCTGTACCAAGCGGGACACTGCAACGCCACTGGTTGGAGCCAACCCAATAGGATAAGTAAATATGGTACTTCCCCTAATGTAAAGATGCCATCTGAGCCACAATGAGGTGTTCTGTGAGAAGAATGACTGGTAGAATGACTCTATTCACAGTCTGCCCATAATCTTAGTATAGGCAAGCACATTTGTCACCATAAGTGTACATTTATAGTCACTGGTGACAAAATGCTGTTAGCAATGGTCCTCATAACAGGAGACTTTGATCCTTGGGTTGGTCACTCTCTGTATGGATTTTACATCTTCTCTTCTCTGGACCCCTCATATCCCATTAGGAAGTGAAACCCCTGAAGTGGGATGCACAAACTTCAAGTCCTTCTGATAATTTTTCATGACAACATCTATGGATTAACTCTTTACCGTATAGGTGTAAATATGTGCGCAACATATGTTCCAAAAGTGGCCTAAAAAATGAGGATTTCTCAGGACTAGAAGCACAAAAATAGCAGGGAGCACCCAAAAAGCTCTAAATTCTACAAAACTAGACATCAAGACAAGTCGAATGGTTTGTCATATGTGGGGGTTTTCTTGAGACTCAGGATAGTCCGAACAAAAGAAAAACTGAAGTGGTTTCAAAGCATTCATAAGTACTAAATACTTCTAAATAGCTTTCATTAATTTAGACTTTTTCTTATGCTATTTTGACTTAAGAGAATTGAATTTAGTTTTCAGAAATACCTGCATTACCTATCTATCTACAATGGATTGAGAAAATATTCAGATTCCTTCACTTTCTGCACACTTTGTTATGTTGCAGATTTAATTTTAAATTGCATTTTTTCCATCAGTCTTCATTCATTAACTCATAATGACAAAATGAAAAGATGTTTTAGAAGGATTTGTAAACAATTAAACTTCAAAAACTGAAATCTCACATTTATATTAAGTATACCAAAAATTTACTGGAACACTCCAAATTGTGCTCAGATGCATCCTGCTTGCTTAATTATCCTTGAGATGTGTCTAGAACTTGGTTGCAGTCCACCTGTGGAAAAGTCCAATTGATTGGACATTGTATAGAAAGAGGTTGGGAGCCTGCACTGATACCGCACATTGCCACACCCACCACACAACAAACCACCTCAGGATCCCAAATTAGGACCTAAGTGCAGCAGGTGACAGCTCAGCACCACACTAGTTTGATGGAATTGAATAGTGTGAGGTTTTTTACAATGGCTGTAGTGCCAGTCCTGCCACCACCCATCGAGTTTTCCCTGCAAGTTGGAGGACCTGCTTGCAGGGCTGGATGAATATTAATGTCATACCCAGGATGAAGCAATTGCATGTTAAGGTCTTTGCTCAAGGGCCCAACAGAGTGGAATCACCTCTGGCATTTGGAGGATCTGAACCAGCAACCTTCCAATTACTGGTGCAGATCCCTAGCCTCAGGACCACCACTCTACCCAAGTTTAGAAAGGTGGTGTATATAAGGTTCTACAATTCACACTGTTTGTTAGGACAAAAACCAAGCCATGAAGTCAATAAGAACTCTCTGTAGACCTCTGTGGTCAAATTGTGGTGAGGCATAGATCAGGGTAAGGTTATAAAACCATTTCTAAAGCTTTGAGTGTTTTCCAGGAGCACAGTGACCTCAATAATTATGAGATGGAAGAGGTTTGGAACTACCAGGACTCTTCCTAGAGTTGGCCGTCTGGCCAGACTGAGTAACTGGGTTACTGAAGTAGGGCCTTGCTCAATAATGCTACCAAAGAGCTTTAGATGTCTTCTACTGAGATGAAAGAAACTGTTGGAAGAGTGGTCATCTCAGCAGCACTTCATCAATCAGGTGTTTATGGTGGCTAGACAAAAGACACTATTGAATTAAAAAGGTATTTGATGAAGGACTCTAAAGTCTTGAAGAAAATGCCAACCTAATGAAAAAAGAGGGTTCAGCATTGATGGAAGGGGTTTTCTGAAGGCCATAGCAAATACAATAAAATGAAAAGGAAAACATTCTTTTTGGCCCCTTAATCTTATCTGTTAAATACATGCATGTACAGCTGTATCTGTAAACGTTTAGGAGGCCCAAGAACAGTTCAGCCTGAGTATGCTGGGCTTTGACTTTATACCTGGAAAATGCATGCTTCCAAGGTTTTGTATTTTTTTTGTTGTTGTTGTTTCCCATAAGTCATGTTAGGTTGATTTTTTAAATTTTATTTGTTTATTAATTGTTGTTAATTCCTTGACTGCTGCCTTTGCGTTTTCCTGATTTTCTCTTTTGATTTCATCTTTACAATGCCTGTGTAGGCCTATAAGCAAATACCACCATCCTACCTCCATTCGGTTCTCAAGTTACTTGCTATTAGTTAATTATCTGCCCGGTCATGCTAGTGGTCAGTTAAAAGCCATGTTCTGTGTTCTTGTACGCACATTGCCTAACTGGCAGATCTACAAAGACTTACTCATGATAACACACAAATAATTTGATAGACACAAATAACAAAAATTTACACATACCACAAGTACATGAGCTTAAACACAGAAATGTTAGAATATGACAGAGGAGACAGATTTTGAATACTTGTATACTCACTGGAGGTAGACAGAAAATAGGTCACACATTAAAGGCACCTACTCTAAGTTCTTTGTACTGTAGAATTTGGTCCAAACTTAACCTTTATCTGATAACTCTTTATAACTGAACTGGCCAGTTTGGTAGTGATGTAGCTCCTATTGCTGATTGAGCCTGCCATCTTCCTGAAGATCTATGCTCTCTGATAGTTATACAAAGTTGGGCTTGTTTTCCATTGGTTTGATCCCTTCAATGTAGATGAACTACCTAGTTCAGATAAAATGTTTTCCACCCAGATGTCTTTCCACAATCTCCCTATAACACCTCTGATATCCCTCACAGGCAAGAACAGACATGATTTTAGAAAAAAGTAAAGTATCTTCACAGCTCAACACAAACAGAGGAATATGGAAACGTCGCATACCTCAGCAGAGGACTAACTGACATGAAGCCAAATTGTGATAAACATGCATATACATAACGATGAAACCAAAACATCCATCTTTAAGACAGTGGCAAATTACCATATAAGAATATTTATACAGTTAGAAAGGTGTTTGTATCTACCCACAGAAAACATTAAGAAACAACATTATAGTTGTCAATAAAAGAGGACTTCTGCTGCTCTGCTTCTGATCACCAGAAATTCAAAAACTGCAAAAAACTGAAAAACACTAGTTCCTTAGAACAGTCTGTTTAGCTTTTCTTGAAATGACTCATAATGCTGTGTCACAAATAAGTTAACAAGACTCAGAACTGTCCATAAAACTGAGAGCAAACTGCAGGTTTCTCAATTCTAGTGACCCCGAGGCTTTTGTAATACAGCACTGACTTGACAGAATAGCTGTCAGGATTTGATTCTTCTCCCTGCATTTTGGTGCCCAAGTTTACATTTCTACCATTCATTCCTGAAGCCAGTGCTGACTTGTCGTGCTGAGGAAGGCAGCTTGCAATCCATTTAGCATTTGGGTGCTTGCCACATTTGTGGGAGACTCTGCACGCAAGTATAAGTCAGAACAAGTCAATGGGCAGGACTACAACAGAGAGCCAACATGTGCAGCTTAAGACACGTTCCAGCCGTTAAACGTTAAGGGTGTGCTACAATTCTGTACTAACACATGAAAAACTGGTATGCCATGCTTTATTAAAAGATCATTTAAACTTGCTCTGGGTTCTGGTTATTTTAAAAGTCCCAGGTTGTGGGACGCCTTCACATCACCACTATTAGGAGATTTAAAAACCCATCCAATTTTACAGTTCTTAACCCACTTATTCCATTGTGATTCCATTGCAGCATAATTGGACACAATGCAGAAACTAGCGCTGGATGTGACACAGAGTATGGACAATCATGCCTACTGGAAGGAGGACGTGTATTTAGAAGAAACACATACAGACTCAAGAAGAATTCCACACAGTGAGGGACCTGGACGGGAACTGAACACAAGGCTTTAGAACTCTGAGGCAACAGCACTAATCACTGGGCTACTCTGTTTTCCCCCTTAAGACTTAAAGTTAAAAAAATAAATAAAAATGTAATTATGTTTTTTGTGTCATTATGTGCCTTTGATTTTTTTTAAATATACAGTATTACATTTCTAAATATGTACAGCACTTTGAGAATATAAGTGGGAAATTACTATAAAATATAAGCTGAAGTGAACAAAAATTACCCCTCATTCATTATTTATGACACGCACATTTGGTTTCAGTTTCTTCCAAAATGCCCATGCTGTTGTTGGTCTCCTTGAAGCCCATTGTGGTGAGTGGCTGGGGGTGGTACCCAGCTGGGATGCCTGGAAGGACCGGAGGGGGGATTATGCCTACTCCTGACCACGAGGGGGCGACTGCCCTGGTGGCTATGGGGACCACGGGAAATGATCTTGGAAGCTCAACCCTATAGAGGCCCTTGGTCACTGCCAGGGGGTGCCCAAATGCCAGAGGAACCCTGGCCCTTAGCACTTCCACCACACCCAGAAGTGCTGGGGGAAAGAAGACCAGGGACACCCGGAGTGCTTCTGGGTGCACAGCCGGCACTTCCTCCACACCAGGGAGTACCGGCAGGCACTCATTGGGAGTCACCTGGAGCACATCCGGGTGGATATAAAAGGGTCCGCCTCCCTCCATTTGATGGCTGGAGTTGGGAGGCAGAAAGACAGAGCTCGGGAGGAGAGGACTGGAGGCGGACCTGAAGAGAGAAAGGCATTGTGAGAGGCCTGGACTTTGGGGGTGAAAGTGGGTTTTGTGCTGTGTGTCACTTTGATAAAATGTATAATAAACGTGTGCTGGTTTTGGAACCAACAGTGTCTGCCTGTCTGTGTCAGGGCCATATTCCACAACATTCAATTACAGCTGCTGATTCACTGAGCAAGCACACTGGGTTTAAATTCTGCTCCTGGTCATTGTCTATGTGGAGTTTACACATTCACTTTGTCACTTCCCTCATCTCCAAAGACATGTTGGTCAGGTGAATGGGGCACAGTGTGGACGTCTGTGTGTGGACCTGCATTGACCTGGTGTTTTGTATGTGGTTGTTTCTTCTTTTGAGTTTAGGGTAAGCTTCTTGACCCAGAGCTGGATTAAGTGGAGCTGAGACTCTTTTACATATAAATGTACGCAGTATAGTACAGTACAAAAGGCATCCTTAATTTCTTAAATACATTTTGTCTGAGATGTTTGTTTTTTTCTTTTCTGCATTAATATATCAGTAGAAAAGAACAAATTTCTTATTTCCAAAGATTCATTTTCAAAAACATAAATGTTACAGACATTTTTGCACTTCTTTAGGGAAAGTGACAGATAAAAACATGATAGCTTTGTAGGCCTATAGCCTAGTGCTCGAAAAAACAAAGAGAACAAACAGGTGCTAATTATGCAATGAGTCAATTGAACAAAGCTGATCAACTTAAACAGAAACACGTATAGAAGGATTCAAGCTGGGTGAAGTTACAACCAAAACAAAAAGGTGACGACATGGCAGATATTACAGTTGAACCTTTAAGTCATCAAATCATACACCACAGAAAGAGTGAATATAGCAACAAATTCACAAGGTGGTCATCTAGCCATGGCAAAATTACTCCCAAGCAGAAATTTTGTGGGCAATGCTGAAAACAACAAACATAGTGGTTGGCCATGGGAAATGAGTGCAGCAGATGAGGGATACATTAAAAAATCCCTTTTTAATCAAGAGAGCCCACCACTGCTAACAGCTTTGAACTCACAGAGACCACTGCAGCCCATATACAACACTTTACAGTCATGTCAGAAGTGGTCTTAATGGAAAGGTTGATCCCAAAATCCATTCCTCTAAAGAAGAAACAAGAACACAAGGACTGAGGTGATGAGCAATTTTTCCAACAACTGCTCTAGATGTCTTTTTCTTTCTTCTAATCATTTCTACCTTCTTATATATGTGGGGTCAATGTGTCTGATCACCTCTGTCCATACAGCTCAGTCCTGTACCTCCTCCCCAATCAGACCCCTTTCCTTCAAATCTTCTTTTAGTTTATCCATCCTCTTCTGCTTTGGTCTCCCATGCTTTCTCTTCCCCTGTATTTTCATTTATGTCACTCTTTTACCAACATATTTATTGTCTCTCCTCATCATATGTCCTTACCACTTCAACCTACTTTAGCCTGCAGAAAAACAGGGACAACTTCTCCAAGATTCTTGAAACAAGCTACCAGCTGATTTTCCTACAAAACTGCACAACAGAGGACCAAAGAGAACTGTGGAAATTTTAGAAGCAAAGAGTAGTCACATACATTATTGATTTCATTCAGTTTTTTTTTTATGTTTACTGCTCCTTATTGCATTTTTTCAGTATTTATAAACTGTACAGAATTTTATTACATGTGCCTAAGACTTCTATGAAGTGCTATTCCATACACACTAGTGTTAAAAGTTTGGAGTGAGCAAGAAGTTTTCACTTTTTGATAGAAACTGGGTACTTTTTTAGCAAGGTACCATAAAATTAATTTTAAAATAATTTTGCAAATGGCTATTACTGTTTGAAATGACTGATATGTAATTTATTATTCACATTTATGACTACAAAACCCCGTATTCAGCAGCTATTACTCTAGTGACTTAATGATCATCTCTCATAGCTCAGCAGCCATACCACCTGCACTTCCAAACAGGTAATCATCCCCTTGGAACTCAGCATGTTTGAGCCAAGCCAGTATTTGGGAGACCACCTAGGAAAAGGTTAGGTTGCCGCTGGAAGAGGTGTTGGTGGGTCCAGCAGGGTGCACTTACCCTGTGGTCAGTGTGGATTCCAAAGCCCCAGTGCAGTAACACTGTGTTAAAAAATGGTTCTGTCCTTATTATGAGAAGTAAAACTGAGGTGTGACTCTCAATGGTCATAAAAGGTCCTTTGGCATCTTTCGGAAAGAGTACAGTGTTCCTGATATCCTGGCTAAGTTGCCCACCTCTGCCTGGTCATTCTAGCCCCCATAATCATCATTTATTGGCTAACTATCTCTCTCAACCCTTCACCATCTAATAGTTCATGTGTGGTATGTGTACTAGAGCATAAATGATGGTGGTTAAAGAGGTGACCAACTGTTTATGTAAAGTGCTTAGAGTAAGTTAGAAAAGCACTATATAAATGTGATTAATTATTATTACTATCCTTAATTAATTATGCTTAAATGCTAAATGGGTATTAGAGAAGCTTTTGTAACTGTGTTACCACCCCTAAACCCTGTTATGCTCTTCAATAAAGTAAGTAAATTGTCTTTCTTTCTGTGATTTCACATTTTTAAATGCTACTGTATCTATTAGGAGCTCCCAAGTTCAGTCCTGGAAGTTACAGTGGCTGCAGGTTTTTATTTCCACTCAATTTATTAATTATAAGCTAATCATTTGTGCCAAAATTAAAATATGCTTGTGCTTCATTTTTATTAACCCACTTGTTAAGACTGCAAACACTTACAGTAGTTGCTTGTTATACTCTCAAACAGCAGCATTCTTTGTTAATAATTGTCTCTTGTTTTCTTAACCAGCCGCCAACAAAGCAGCCAGCAGTTCACCATCTAAACTAGTCTCATTTACATGTTGCATGTTCATGAGGAAGTATTTACTTTGATAAAATATTTGGTAAAAGGAAACAAAAAACTGAAGGACTGTGAATTGCTAAACTTCTTGAGGAACCAAATCGTTTGGATGATAATCTCTTAAAGGAAAAACCCTGAAAAAAAGAATGACCTGATGTGGCAGAATAAAAAGACTAACAAGAAATAAATTTAGACAAAAGGTTCTGTTTTCAGTAAGGATTAACTTCTAATCAAGCAATTGGGTTGTAACATAAAGTTATCATTATAAATACATATTGATTTCTTTCAGAAACTATAAATACCTCCCACAATCCAGAGACATGCTGTTAGTTTAATTTATTAATGTAAAGAGGCCTGTTGTGGATGAATGTGCCTAACCATGGATGGATAAAACTCTGATACAGGATATAGGTTTGGCTTTTGCTTTGCAATCTTTCCAATTGATCTGCTATGGCAACCTGATCCCCTAAAATTAATGGAAATATTTCATCACCTACAGTACTTACTATATTCCCTAGAAATGAAGCTCAGATCCAAAAGGAAGTAAGCTTCTGTAGTGCCCCTGGTCCTGGTAGGCTGTAGGCTCTAAAGGCTGTTTTTGGTACACTGTACTAATCCCCAGGTTTGCTTAATTGCTTTTGTATTATGCTGGCACTTCAAATTACTCTTTTTTTCTGGTGGACCAAAGACTCACAGATTAATATATTTTTTCAGTCTTACATTAAATGTATAAGTCACACATCAGAGTTGAGATAGGACATAAGATTCTACAGGGACATATGGAATAAAACTGCGAGAAAGCAAAGAATGTAACACGTCAAACTTGGCTGAATATCATTAATAGCATAAATTAAGATGAAATAAGAACAATTATACTTACCTAAATCAGGAAATGAGGAATGAAGAAGCATTTAGGATTATTCATCATTTTATGATTACTCAGAGTAAATCAAACACTAGGAGTGCCTTTCTTTGTTGAAAAGGTGCAAACTTTTTATTGAGGAAATTTATACACTCCATTTTATCATTGGAAAAAGTGAAAACTGCTGTTTGTTTTTCACTGTCTATATTTTGTTAGTGATTTATTACCACTATGATCGTTAGTTTGTTTGAAAGAAATACCAATACAGTATATTAATGGCTGTAATGTAAATGGGAGAGTGTCATCATAGTCCTGGGGTATTCTACCCAATGTCTCTAAAATGTAATCATGCCTCCTTAGACATTTTCACATATTACTCTGTGACAATATGCAGTCTTAATAGCCCTAAATTGTTTTTTTTTTTTGTTTTTTTTGTTGCTAAGCAAGATAGGAAAACAAAAAGAAGGTTTTATCAGTATCTGCCGTTTTGAATCAGTAAGCCAAATTTACAGAATGAGTGTAATTCTGATTGTATGAAATGGTGAAAAGATCATTTTAAGTAATATTTAAAGAAAGACCATGCACCCTAATTTGAATATATGGACAGCTGTAGTATTAAATTAATATGATTAAGATTAATTGATCGAAAATGACATGCACTGACACTTAACATTTTAATTCATATAAAAACACACCTAAAAAAATGTAGATAGTGAGGACCTAATTTTTAATGGCCATTTGTGTAATTAGTTTCCTAAGAAAGACAATACAATGCTGATGAAAGGGTTGATGAGACATGATAGATGTATGTGTAAGGGTGCCTGGTGACAGCCAGGTGCCCTATCCAGGGTTGGTTCTGCGCCTAGTGCTGCTGGGAGGAGCTCTGTGAATCATATCACGCAATGGAAAAAGCAGTTTACAGAAATAAAAGGATTGAAGGACCAGCTTTGCTTTCCTGGATCTGTTTCTATGCTTTTAAAGTAAGTGGTAACTCATATAATAAGTTTTCTGAATGTTAATGCCTGCAGTGTCAAATGCCATCTATTCACTGTTTTCTAGTTCCTGTGAAATGATGTAAGGATGAAACATTCTTACTCTATTTCAGATGTTATTACAAACAAAATGTCAGAAATAAAATGAAACATGGCCTCCTCACTTGCTGAAGTTGTGAAAAATCAAGATCTGTGAAGGAATTTGCTTCTACAGTCCAATTACTTTCATATTGATAAATAACAAAACATGCTATTCACAAATGCACTAAATCCACTTCAGAGTTGTGGGATGTAGGAGCCTATCCCAGCAGCAATGTCTGTAACGCAGTAATCCTGGAGAGAGTGCCTGTCCATCACAGAATCCACGCACATTTACACAGCGCCACACAGCGCCACACATTGCCAGTTAATCTAACCTGCACAACTGTGGGAATGGAGAGGAATATTTGAGAGGTTGGAGGAAACACCTTACAGACAACAACCAACTGCAGGATTTCAAACTTGAATGCTGAATTCATGAAGTGGAAGTACTAGTCACTATGTCATGATGCCATCCTAAAAAGAAAAACATGTTTTTGGATGTGTATCTATGATCAATCTATGCACAATTTAGTCACATTATGAGTTAAAATTCAGGAGAGACATCAATGGCAGAAATGACACAAGTCTTTCAATGTAAGCTTCTACTGTTTAGCTCCCTTGCATTGGATGGGGAGAATTGTTAAACAGTATCCTTTATATGCAGTAATTTTGCCTTGTCTTGACTTTATTTGGGTAACTCCACTATCTATCTATCTATCTATCTATCTATCTATCTATCTATCTATCTATCTATCTATCTATCTATCTATCTATCTATCTATCTATCTATCTATCTATCTATCTATCTATCTATCTATCTATCTATCTATCTATCTATCTATCTATCTATCTATCTATCTATCTACTGTATCTGGTAACTTTTATAGGTTTGGCTGATTGTTGCAGTTGTTTCTCCTTCTTTAAAATGAATCTTACCATAAGTCTCTTGCAGAATGCACAAGGCTTTGTTCAAGTGTTTTTATGTTTCTGAATTAACTTTACTTTCTATCTTAACAAGCCTTCCAGCCACTTACATAGAGAAGCACCCCCACAGCATGACACTTCTACTGCCTTTTCATAATGGCATCCTCAAGGTGATGTGGTGCAGTGGCTAAGGAACTGGCCTGGTTCAAAGGCCATATCTGACTCGCTGAGCAAGGAATTTGAAATCTGTGTGTTATGACTGTACTGTACCTTGATTTTGTAAGTTACTTTGGTTAAAGGTGTGATTTAAATATATAATAATCTGTGCATGAGCAAAGCATACAGCATTTCTTAGTGGTGAGTTCAGAAAGATCAATTAGCATGTCCTGAAAGCTCAGAATCTTCTTCCATGTAGTCTTGAGTGCTTCCCCTTGAGGCTAATGCAGATTTAGCAGTAATTGTGCCAAAGAAAAGGGCTTAAGTTGTCAAGTAGAGCTTATGACTAGATCATTCCAACAGTATGTAGATATAGAAGAAAATATGCAACTGTACTCCTAATAAAAAGAAAAAAGGAGACAGAAAGAAGACCATAATGAAAACACAGAGGACAAGAACCAGAACATGTAATGGAATGCTTCAGGGATATTCAAAGGACCATAGCTGACACAAAAGCCCCATGGAAAGTGTTTACATGGACAGGCAAAGTCTATTAACCATTTGACACTGCCTGTACTAATAAACTGGATTTTTAGAACATAATTTAATATTCTTAAAATAGTATTCCCCTATTATTGTATAGTATTTCAGTTAAGAGGAGAGATTTTAAAACCAGCTATTAAAAATAGGGAGAGTGTTGTGAAGGGACTTTTGAAATTGAGAGTAAGGAGATAAAATTGTATTTTTATTAGGTAATGTAGAGACGTCACGGAAACACCCGCTGATTTAAGTTTGGAGTGTCTTTGTAGGTAGAAAAAAGCATTTGGCTTATTTAATTTCTAAATTTGTCACACAAGTGGCCGATACTTTTCTGGTCTGGATCATGTGTTCCAGAATGCCAACAATAAAATGTCTTACACCCCTAAAACATTCTAATTTCTTCCTACTGAACAAAAAAAATTGATTGATTTCAAGGTCTGGAAAGTTCACAGGAGGAAGCAGCCTATACCTACACCATCAAATAACAATAAAGGACAGAGTGCCAGTTGATGTTAGGGAATTGAGTGAACCATGTCAAGTAAAGTAATCCAAACAGAAGGAAACTGCTTTTTTAATTACATGTTATATCAATGCTACTATACAAAATGACATAGATAAGAAATATAGCAGTGAAACATTGTGTGCAATAAAGAAGAGGGAATGGGAACATAACATAAAATGGATATAGAAGATCCTAAACTAAAATTCAATGCAGAGTTTAAGGCATTTAGCTCAACTTCCATTTTCAATGCCACAAAACCTCTTTCACTTTGACTCTAACATTCTCATCCAATTACAACTTTGGATGCATGCCATTAAATGCCAGACCAGGCTGAATGATGGGAGTTTTTGAATTTAACTATTTCCCCAAAACATCAGTATTATTATTGACAAGTCTAGCATAAAATTCTCAAATCCCTTTAATTTAATACAGGGTACCTGTACCTCTTCTGGCAGCATCAGTACAAGATGGGATGAGGCACCAGTCCACCACAGGGTCCACTCAAACACATACACTGATTCTCACACTAGCCATTTAGAATCACCATTTAATATAACGTGCACATCTCTTAGAAAACCAGAGAACACAAGGAAAAACCCACATGGACATGGGGGGAACATACAAAGCCCTCACATGATTCAAATCCAGAACTTAAGTGCTTCTTCCTATCAGCTTTTCAATTGGCAGGAGTCAGGTCATGTCCCATTAACAGCTGGAGGGTATTTTATACAAGATTCAAACAGAATAGAACTGGATGGGGGTTTACCAGTGTAATTGGGTGTAAAATAATACTGTGTTACATAATGGGGACTACAGATAACTAGTTTAGCAAAGTATTTCATTAGAAAAGATGTAAGTTAAATTTGGTGGGTAAAGTGTGATATGTCAGAGCGCCTTTATTAACAAAGTTTCTCACATTTGCCCTTTCACCTTTTATTTCATATCTTCTGCAAAGGAAAAACATAAGCATATTTACCCAGTCTGTCGGACTGGTTGGCGCAGCCATTCCTGACAAAGGGCCAGTGTTACCCTCATGGGGAGGCAACTTCCTGCTTGGGCTTCAGCTGCCTAATTCTTTTCAGCCTTTTGTTAAAATGCTTTTGTCATCCTGCATTGGATTTCTTTCACACCCAGGTGAGTTTCCAATGAGCTGAGTCTTTGTTAGCCTGTTACATACCACTCCTTTGCTGTGAGTGCCAACGTTATTATTAAAGGGGCTACAAATCTAAAACTCTTTGTGCAGCCTGCTGCATTTGATCACCTGTTTCTCTGAGTCTTTTTTTCTGTTTTTTTTTTTGCAAACCATAATTACTAAACTGTAACACACACACACACACCTTGGTCAGCTGTGAAGGTTTTATCAAGTTCACTTTCACCCACTGTGAATCACACTCTAATGTTTCTTACTGTGTTGTTCCTAAAGCATTTTGCCCCATATTGTTTGTCCTTGTTCAGAAGCTTTTCTCAGGGAAACGTCAGCTCATTGTGTCCTACTCTGAGTTTCCTTTCATTAACATTGTAAAAACAATAAAATTCAGAAAGGAAAACTGCTATAAAAGTGAAGTGTTAAAAACAAATTCTTTTGAGACTGCCAATCGTGGCTTACGTAAAGGATTGTGTTGATTCAAGTTCAGAAAAGCTTTTATTTCTGTTTACAACAAATTTCAGGAGTAAAGGAATGTTGTCAGGCCTTTACATGTTCTTCACTTCATCTCCCCAGGGCGTTTATTATAAACTGCACAAACACACATTGGCAGATTTTAACCCTTAGTAATAATTCCAACTCGTCTGATTTATAACCTTAAATCCTGACTGGAAATTCAGCAGCCATTACAAGGATAAAAATAAATCCTCCTATATGTTTACTTATATAAACACCCATATAGAAGAAACTGACCACAGCACACATGCTGCATTTGTAAATTCACTTTTTTCATTTTATCCTTTACATATCACACTTGCCATTGGTGAGATAAAAGTGCTGTACACGTTGCCAAATTAATGTCCCAATACCCATAGAACGTCCATCACCCATTTTTGGCTGTCCTGTCCCAACACTTATGGAGTGCACAGTATACTCTAACTGTTAGGACAGTGAAGTTAAAATTGTTAATTCTGCTGTATACAAAAAGAGCTTGGATTTATACCGGAGCCACAAGTCCAGAAAGTCATCTGTCTTCACTGGTGTTTCTACATATATATAGGTTAGTATTTCAGCATTGCACATTTTTTTTTTGTGTTCCTCCTATAAGTATTAAGACAGTGTCTAGAGGTCAGTGTTCGCGCTCCAGGTGTGATGCTCTGTTACAGCGGGAGGGGTCCTCTATCAGCATTTCACCGTCATAATGGGTGTAGTCTCTTCCAGATCACTTATGACGCAATCTACACGTTCCCCACCAGAGATTGCCAAAGCTGTGGACTGTTTTTTGTTCCCCCATCAGTGGTGAATTACCCTTGGTATGTGAATGCAGGTGTGTTTGTGAATGTGCCCTATGACAGACTGGTGCCCCCTTCAGAGGTGGATGCTTGGTTAAGATCTGTCAGTAAATATGGAATCTAATCTGTAAACCTGTAAATATGTACAGCACATTGTTTGAAAATTGTATGTATATGGCATAAAAATAAATTCGGTTTGTTAAATTGGTTTGAATTTAATCTACATACTTTAGCATTTCCTGTATATCATGGATGTAGAAAAATAGAATTAATTACCTTTCTGTTCTGAAAGTCTTCCCATAAAACCTGTTTAATAGATTACATTAGCTTCCATATGATTACAATTCTTAGAAGACCCTCATATCATGACCATGAAAAATTTTCTTCAGTAGCCAACTTGGGTAAACCCATTTAAGATCTGTAAAGCAGTTACTCGTCTCCATTCTTTAAATCATGAGTGAAGCCAGCCCACCCACTATTGCAAACCTTCTGAGTGGTCAATTTTTCTTCATTTTCTGTGCCTCTATTTTTAGTTACGTTGACTTTATTATCCATCCATCCATCCATCCATCCATCCATCCATCCATCCATCCATCCATCCATCCATCCATCCATCCATCCATTATCCAACCTGCTATATCCAAACTACAGGGTCACGGGGGTCAGCTGGAGCCAATCCCAGTGACTTTATTATTCTAATATGAAATATACTTGGAGCAGAAATGTATAAACAGTGAAGTGCCCCACTGATATAAGGAATAAACCAGGGGTCCTTAGTCACAGTCCTGGAGGGCCACAATGGCTGCAGGTTTTCCTTCCAGCCAGTTTCCTAATTAGAAGACAGTTCTTGCTGATAATGAAACCTGGTATTTAACTGTTTGACTTGTTAGTGTAACAGCTTTCTCAAGAAACATGACAGTCTACTGTTGGTTTGTGAAATATCCACACCTTACATGTCCTTAGTGGGCTGCTCTCTTAACTAGTACATGCCAAATACCAGTAAAAAGAAAAGGCTAAAATGGGCTAAACAACAGAGACATTGGACAGTGGATTTCTGGGAGGTTCCAAACATTTGTACGTTTTTAGCTTTTCTTTTTATTTGTCAGTTTTACATATGTTTTTTTCTTTGAAACTCTGTTTCTAAGGCCAGCATCCTGAAGTCCTCATTTTACTGTTGCAGCACAGCGTGGACATGAGTATGGTGGACCATACTTCTTACTAGGCCACAGATTAAAATTGTAACTGAAGGATATCCAGATCTTGACAGGTCCGCTATGAAATACAATTCCTTCAATGTGTCCATAAAATGCTCTTGGTGCTACTCCCAGTGGTCCATCTCTGCTTCAACTCAAGCTGACGCATTAGTGGGCATACTATTCAGATGTTTGGAGCATGCCAAGTGGCACTGCTCAGTCCAGCAGAGCATAGAACCAACTGCACGGTTGCACAAGATTCCATGGCTCATCACAGAGTAGCAATCCTGCTGAAAACCTAACTTCTGCTGCCTGTACCAACAATCTTACCCTTGTAATCACTGCCTACAGTTTACAACAATAAATAAGAATGGGGACACACTCTGAGTTGTACAAGGGTCTTTAAGTACAGCCCTGGGGTCTGTCTGTGGCTGCTGGTTTTCGTCTCAACCAATGTCTGAATCAGTGTGTCACTTTTACCTTTCATTGATCTCATTGTTTAATTAGCTGACCCTTGTCCTTCTCTTATTTTGCATTCAAAAAGCGTAGTCATATAAAATGTATGTTGATTAAGATTTTTTGCTATCATTTTTAATGCTTAGCTCTGTCTTGTCATTTATTTTCAATTCACTTTTTCTGAGTTTGCTCTTATCTGAATACTGTACTGACCATTAATAATCAATGGAGAGGACACAGGTGGAAATGACACTGAATAGTAAAGTACAGTAGATAATTCAGGGTTATCCACTTGTGAACTTATTTCCAAATAATTGCTCAAATAAACTTAACTGTAATACAAATGAAACATTAAATAGCAAGATAGAAAGAACAAAATTATCTCCATCTAAAACACATAAATACTTGCCTCATCCAGTAATAATTTAACATAGCCAGTTTGTAATTTCTGGAGTAACACAAGAAAACACAGAACCTTGAAAATGACAAACAACTCTTAACAGCTTAACAACTCACTTAATTAATTGAGGAGTCTAATTAAAAGAAGAAATTGTATTGGGATTAGGACTGAAGTGAAAACCCTGAATTAGTTAACTGTGGTCATTGGCTAAAAACTCAAAAGTAAATTGCAGAATTACAGTATTAAGCCAACATGACGTTATTGGTAATCATATCTTTACTAATCAAATGTGTGCTTACACAAAATCTGCTCACATTATCACACTTGGTCCATCTGTTCATCCATTTTTTAACTAGCAGTTCAGGATTTCAGGGTGATGTGTCTGTCCTGGCAGCCTTGGGCACAAGGCCATTTCAAGGCACACACTTACACATGGACAATTTAGAATCTTTAATTAGCTAACCTGCATGCCTTTGGGATGAAAGTTGAAAAGAAGCAATTACAAAATCCAAAGAAATCCACGTTCAGACCCATGTAAGGTCCACACACTAGCCACACTGCAGTGAGACACCATTGTGTCAGCTCTCTGTCTTCCACGCACACTCTCTCATGTACATATTGTTGACTCTTCAGTCACTGCGGGGAAAAGTATGACACCGTACATCTGAAGCCTATCTTTTAAACAAAGGGATGGTGCACATATATTGGTGTCTTTCGAGAATCAAGAGTATTAATAAAACTTAACAAAAAACGAAAAAAAAAGTTACGGGTGCGCCGCTATTAGTCTTGAAAAGGCTTCCGTGTCCCTGCCCACCAATACTGTACATTGTACGTAAGCACTTCGCAATGCAATCCAGATGCGTGGAGAACACAAAGCGATTGGCCATGGTAGAGCACTAGGAAATGTCTACGAATCTTTACTTCTGACAAAGAGAGCAACCACAAACTGGACAGAAGGAAAATAAAGAAATAACGAGTAAGTTGACGACCTGGCAAAGCAGTGCGATGAACACGACTCCCTTTTTTGCAGCACCTCTCTCAATTCGGTGTGGACGGCCGCACCCAATAAACCAATAGCAGGCAGCAAAATCTGTGATTGCCTGAGGGGGCAGAGAGAAACCGAGAGAGAGGGAGAGACGGGGTAAGGAGGTGGTATTGCCAGACAGACTGCACGAACGTGTTAGGCTACCTGCTACCTCCAGAAAGGCGCGCGAGACACCCACCGAAGGCGCTGCAACTAAAGGCGACGGGATAAGGGGTCCGCCTGCGACCTGATCGAGAGGCGCGGAGCAGAGAGAAGCGACGTGGAGCGAACAAGTAAGGCGGCAGATGAAAAGTAGACAGCGTGCGTGCGGAATGTACATACGGCTTCAGGTCTTTACGGCTGGGCTGGTAAAACTTCTGCTTAACTTATCTTCATTTAAACTTGTCTTTGCTTTATTAAGATTTGTCCTCAAGTTATTTGTGAGTTCTGGCCGTATTAATTGCTGTTTTAATCTTCATTTGTCTCATATTGGTTAAAATGAAGCCGTAATATAATATTAACACTTACCGAAATGTTAATACTGTAAACAAATGTATCTCTGGACAAGTAGGATTAATCACGTTTCTAACAATCGCTAGGCTAGATTTTTATCTGTATTATTTATTTACAACGACCTTCTCTAGCGGCGGCTTGAGGTTTAGTAGCGAGTGCCTAAAATGCCTTCACGGAGTTAAAACGCAGGTTGAACACCGATGGCACAGTGGTTGGCACTGCAGAATCACACATCGTTTTCGTTAATGGGGGTTCAGCTCACTAGCCTCCTGTTAGAAATGAGCACCCGCACCCCATGTTTTCGGCTTTGTTGGGATTTTCACTTACGCCCCAAACACGCGCAGTCTTAGGTTAATAGGCGACTCAAAGTTTGCCTTGGTGCGTCTTGTTTTCTAGGTAAGTCGCGCAGTCCCGTCCAGATCTGGGGTTTTGTTGTAGTCAGAGATGTCAAGGTGGAGCTTTAAGAATCAATGATTGGAAAAAGGGTTCGACTATCAAGGCTCGGTAATTACCATTTTAAACGCTAAGTAATATATTAGTGTTTCAGAGTCTCTTATGTCGACAATATGTCTTAATGGTGATCGACTGTAACTTAACTCAGCTGAGTGCAGTACTTTGTTTTTTTATATTGCGGGAGCCTTTATTTTGAAGCTGCCCCTGAAAATTCAAATAGATGTACTCTTGCATAAAGTTAAAGGAGGAATCCAGATAATGTATTTTGTCACAATCAAGTAAAAACAATTCTCTTGCTATAACGGTTTCATTGAATGTAGTTCGTTCATTTTATTATAACTTGAGCACCCTTTGATTCTATTAACCAAATATAAGGAACAGCAAATTACAGAATAAATTAAAAGTCCAGACCAATCTGTTACAATAACATTTGTTTTTCCTTTCTGTTCTCTCATTGATGGAATTTTGAGTACCCTTTCCTGAATATTCATTACACCCTTTATAGTCTGGTTGCACAGAAACACATTTTCAACAAATGCTGTCTGATTTTCATTCTAAATTAATTTCCTTATTTTGCTAAGAGGTATAAGTAGAATTTGTAATTTTTCTGTAAACTGCCTTTATATCATACATTTTGATATTAAAATATTTCCTGCTTAATAACTGAAAGAAGAATTTTGAGGTACAAAAGTGATGCAAAGTGTTCATTTTTTGATGCAATCAGGGAATCATTTTATAACTGGTGTGAAGACATAGCTTGTTCCATTCATGAAAATATGGGTTTGCTTTGTTATGATTTGCTGGAAAGCTAAAAAAAACAGTACTACCATTATCTATCTATCTATCTATCTATCTATCTATCTATCTATCTATCTATCTATCTATCTATCTATCTATCTATCTATCTATCTATCTATGATACATAGTTGGAAAATCCTTCAAAATACAAAACCGAGTTAGCTACTTTGCTACTCTCTATAATCTGAGCCTCTAACCCAAAGACGTTTGACATCCATGGCCTGTCATCTTGTCATTACGAAACACTCCTTGTGCTCCCTAAACTGAAATCCTCAGTGCATTTTGCTTCCCGGTTTGATGATATCAAATAAAGTAAAATATCCTCAAAGTGACATAAAAGTCTTTTCCATTTCTAAATTCTCAATTTGATGAGGAATTTCTCTTATTTCATTTCATCAGTAAAGTTTTACCATGTAAAGTTATAACAGATTGCTTATATGGGGGATTGTGATAAATATGTTTATCTCATAAGCAAGTCTGGAAGCACTTCCGGGTGAGGAAGAAGCCCAACAAAATGGAGCTCTGCAGTCCCCACAGCACCCTCTGGTGGCACCCCCACAACCCAACTGGGCTGAGCCACCAATCCAACTCTCAGCATGCCTTGTGGGAATCTGAGGCATCTCTGCAACTCAAGGGAGCTGCCATCTAGCAATCCGGAGGGAGATATTTCCCTGTGTATGCTCACTCCCCCATTCCTTCCACAATGAAGGGGTCCTGACCAGGTAAGGATGCTGGTCATCCCCCTCTCTCTCTCTCTCTCTCTCTCTCTCTCTCTCTCTCTCTCTCTCTCTCTCTATATATATATATATATATATATATATATATATATATATATATATGAGAGAGAGAGGGAGGTACAGATCAGTGTTTTCTCTTAATGACTAAAATGTCACTATTAGTTACTTTTTGACCCCCCTATAATATACTTTTTTCCAACTTCCTGAAAAAAATTCATGGAAAAGAATCTGGAAACTTTTTTTATGTTTTGAAATTTGCTGTAAAATTGTTCATCCAATTATGAGACTCTAATGTATTGCAGAGTTTTATGTTTGACATCTGAACTAAATTGAAATGGTTGGGAGATGTACTGTAAATACAGATGTAGATAATATTGTAAGAGAAAAATGAGTAAAAAAGCTAGTAAAGCTAGTAAAATGGTTTAAATGTCAGACTAATTTTCAAGGCAAGCAAGCTCAGGGCAAATTATAAATTTATTTTCATATTTTGCAAATCAGGAGAATTTTGAAAAGCAGCAGATTTATACTTCATTGTAACTGGAAGGTTCATTTTTGGGATGCAGTTGTGGGGTTCTTCTTGCCTATTTGATTGCTATAAATATGCACTTACTACAGCTTTCATATGGCAAAGGCATTTTGACTGATTTCACCTGATATGTACATCAATCTTATTGTTTAAAGCCTCAAAGTGAAACTTTGAAATGAAAATAATGGTGATCATGGCTTGCAGAATTAATTCTTTTTAGTTCAGATCTCTGTCAACTAGCTAAAATGCAAAGTGAAAAGCCTCTAAACATGTCTTTTTTATCTGTAGAATTTCATTTTATCACTGTGCTCCTGTGATTATGTACAGCCCGTTCCAGCAGTGAAGAAACACCCTTAAGTCTAGATAACACAATAGTTAAAGCTTGTGCCTCCTCTCACCTAAATGTTGCAATGTTGTTGGCAAACAAAAGCTCTCAAGACATGTCTAGTTAAGTAAGAAAACATTCTCAGAAAATAGTTGAAAGAACTACAGAAGTATGAGTAGACTACTGCAATAAGAATTCCATTTTAATAGAACCTACTTTCATAAAGGAGTTGCATCATGGTTACATTTTATTCAGAATTTTCCACTTGTGTCTAGGGAATGTTTGATATGTTGGATTTTTACAACACTTACCAAGGTTACCATGTCAATGCCACAAACTGAAAAATAGGAAAAGGTAAATGCTACCCTGAAAGAAAAAGTTTTTTTTCTACTGAAGAGGGAAAACTGGGTAGTGAAAAAATGGTGAGGATCTCAACACACATTATATTGTGAAAAGCTAGCATGGATGACAGCAATTGTAGTTGTGACAGTAGCAGTATTGCACATTCAAGTTTCTTGACACTTAAATATGTGTTACTTGCAGCCCAGGAAGAGATCAGGAAACGTGACCTTCACCATACATACAGAACTCCACGATGAGGCCGCAGACGTAGTACATGATCAGTGCAGTGTACTGTGGACAGCCTATACTTCCATGTTTACATAAAGCTGCAGAATAGTTTTAAATGTGGTGCCATTACTTTTGTTTGAGATTTGCTGCAAATATTTTTTCCATAATAAAAACATTAAGCTCAGCTTGTTAAATACTCTACACAACACATGAAGGTCACAGCTATTAAAATATACATTATTTTAGTTTGATAAATTTTCAAGATGTTGTATACTAAAGTATTCAATGTAAATGTATTATGTGCTACAACCCATACAGACAAGGCCCTTTACAACAGTGCCATACAGAAGGAACCAAATAAATACTCATACATAAAAGGAGATGCACAGTGCTTTGCACAAAGTATTTAGGACATTGTGTAATTTATAGGTTTTGTTATTTTTAAATTTGGCAGTAATGAGCCTCTGAAGTTCAATTTTTTAGACATAGTTTGCAATATAAATTTAAACCATAACAATCTATTTTTAGTGTTGCTTATTCCTTGAGGGTCACATTTGAGTACTGAGAAAAGCGATATATAAATGTAATGAATTATTATTATTATTATTATTATTATTATTATTATTATTATTATTATTATTATTATTAAGAAGAGGTGACAGTGCAGCCTAGACATCACTTTTCCTTTGAGGTGTCACAACTGTTCTTATGGGATTTTTGCTAAATAAGACACAATCCCTCTGAATTATCCTGGGTTTGCTGATAGGCCTTCTCTCCATTAGCCACTCTATAAGTGGAGTCTAGAGGCCATCCTCACCCAATAGTCTCAATTGGCCCTTCCAAAAGTGGAGAAGCAATAATGTTATTCTGATGTCTTCCTCCTATAGCACAGTCCCAACCAAGTGACAGCATATCTAACATATCTCAGGCCTTGTTTTTAGAACTTGAACATACAACCATAGTCATAGGTAATTCCTCATAGGTTTTGACAATAAAAGAAAACAAAGATGTGGGCAGACTGATAAAGAAAGAACATTACCCAAAAAAAACTGCATTACCACAATAGGTTGCCAAAGCCATTGCTATACTACAGGTCAAACTGCTTTGTCCGCAGGTATATTCATCCACAACCCCCCATGGATGTGCAAAAACCACTTGAAGATACAGAGGGACTGAGGGTTGGATGGGCTGAGGTACACCATGACTCAGTGGCATCAGCCTGCACGTGTTGTTTCTTGTGTGTAATTATCATGAAGTGCTGCAAGTGGAATATTCAGATGTTCTTTTCCGAGAATATTATTTTGAACCGCATTGCATCAAAACCACAGATGCCAAACCCAGAGATAAGGCAGGCTGACTGTATATTATTTGTCCCAGTCTGCCTGATATATTTAAGAAGGCTGAATAGTCTGCATTAAGTGCATTGCCCCAAAACATCACATGCACATTGAAGTGACTCTCTTGTCCACTGCTAGCAGGTGGATTCCAGAATCAGTTGTATACAAGAAGAAAGACCAGCAATGTCTTGGTGACTTTTCCACCACTTTCAGCCAATGCCTGTTGTCATCCCACCAGTGAATTTTCTTTTCATGCCCCAATGCCATTCCTTCTGTCTCTCTATATCAGTTTTGCTCCTGCTAGTCACCTGACAGGCATCCCATCTATCTCTCTTTCTTCACCTTGTGGGTGGTTGAAGTGTGTTATGCAACTGTCATTTGCTCATCGATGAAAAACAATCTCAGGCCCAGCTTCAAGTGAGCCCTTCTGTATTTTACTGTTACTAGTAAGGTGTTTACATTTCTTACAGAAATTTCAAAGTGATCTATATTATATTCTGCCCTTCAGACTTTTTTGGCAAAGGTAACCTAGCTATGGGAGCAAATTCCAAAGATCAAACAAGCCCCTCCAGTATGCTAAGTTCATAGTCCTTAGAAGGAAGACAACATACAGTGTAGAATAAAAAAAAATGAAGACTAAAATAATAGTTAAAGCTTTATCAAACTCAGACCCATAAATGATGTTCAAGAGCTTAGGACAGAGCTTACTCAGAATCACTAAGATAAATAAAGTAATGTGCCAATGCCCAGCTGTCCTTCTGTCCATTTTTAAAACTAGCCTTTTAAATAAGAGTATCATGAGATTGCCTGTTCTAGTAGGATCAGGCATTAGGCAAAACGTGAGCCTGGAAGAATTGGCAGTCTGTTACAGGTTCAGTCACACACAACTGCACTCAATCGCTCACTCCCACTGATTAAGTTTGTAGTGTACGAGGACACCAAAGAAACGTCAAAAACATTTATATGGGCGAGGAGAAACTGAAAAGTCCACACAGGTCTTTGTACCACAATGTCACTCTTTCATGCTAGTGAGCAAGGGTGAGAATAACCAAATCTCTCTTGTTGTTGTTTTTATATACAAAAGTATCAGTATTTTCCCCTTTAGTTATTTCGGATTTTATCCATCCATTTTCCAACCCGCTGAATCTGAACACAGAGTCATGGGGGTCTGCTGGAGCCAATCCCAGCCAACACAGGGCACAAGGCAGGAACCAATCCTGGGCAGGGTGCCAACCCACCGCAGGACACACACAAACACACCCACACACCAAGCACACACTAGGGCCAATTTAGAATCGCCAATCCACCTAACCTGCATGTCTTTGGACTGTGGGAGGAAACCCACGCAGACACGGGGAGAACATGCAAACTCCACGCAGGGAGGACCCGGGAAGCGAACCCAGGTCCCCAGATCTCCCAACTGCGAGGCAGCAGCGCTACCCACTGCGCCACCGTGCCGCCCTCGGATTTTATTGTAAGTTATAATACCGTTGTATCTCTTCAAAGTGATCATTCAGGTCTTAAATGAAGTACTACATTAAAAGAATTATCTGCCTCATTTTGCAGAATGTGTTGGAGGGTAGGATAGGAAGTGCATTTGTAAATTCAGGATCAAATAAACTAAGAAAAAAGAATCACTACTCAGTCTATTTGAATTCTGTTCTCTGTTTCTGCATGAGTGCTTTACATGTGGATGAATATTTCAGATGTTACGGCTGAATGAATGCTGTGGTGTACTTCATATGAGAAGCAGTGTTTCAGGATATGAGGTATTCCTGTTTGATGTACAGTACCATTATTTATTCTAAAGATACAGTATTCTAAAAATAACCGCTTTCTGTATTCTTCATTTACAGATTTCATTGATTCATCACTTCTTCATTCTCATCTAACACCTAACCATTTGATCCAAATATGGACTGGAAGACTTTCCAGGCCCTCCTTAGTGGAGTGAACAAGTATTCAACAGCTTTTGGACGCATCTGGTTGTCAGTCGTATTTGTGTTCAGGGTTATGGTGTACGTTGTTGCCGCTGAACGAGTGTGGGGAGATGAACAGAAAGACTTTGATTGCAACACCCGACAACCTGGGTGCAGTAATGTTTGCTATGATTTTTTCTTTCCTATCTCCCACATCCGGTTATGGGCCCTTCAGCTTATCTTTGTCACATGTCCTTCATTGATGGTAGTCATGCATGTGGCTTACAGGGAAGACCGTGAGAAAAAGCACAAGAAACTTCATGGTGAAAACTGTGGCAAACTCTACAAGGACACTGGAAAGAAGCATGGTGGCCTATGGTGGACCTACTTGATCAGCTTGTTTGTTAAGCTGGGCATTGAAATTGCTTTCCTCTTCATCTTACACTATATCTACAACAGCTTTGATCTGCCACGATTGGTCAAATGTGAGGTTAACCCTTGCCCCAACCAAGTTGATTGCTTTATTGGTCGTCCTACAGAGAAAAGAGTTTTCACTTACTTTATGGTGGGTGCCTCTGCATTATGCATTGTGCTAAGCATTTGTGAAATCATCTATCTGATTACAAAGAGATTCGTTCGTTGTGCCCAAAAGATGAAAAAACGATCAAAAGCGCACTCTGTGACCTACAGCAAAGCTTCTACTTGCCAGTGCAACACTGGCATGAACCAAATGGAACTGAAGCCTTTCAACAAAAACGATAATTTACGGGCTTCAGCACCCAATCTCTCTACTCTTTAGCTTTTTATGGAAAGAAAGAGAGAGAAAGACAGAGACTGCCAGGTCCATGTTTTCCTTCTGAATTTTATTTTTTTGCAGCTTGAACCACATTGAGACAAAAGAATTCTGCTTGATCCTGGAATGGAAATGCAAACCATTTATATCCAGTGATTATACTGAATGTGATATTGTTTGCTCTGTGATATCATTGAAGACTTTTCTATGCTTTATCTGAACATGAAAGAATGCTTAAGTATTGTCAGTTTTTAAATGTTTGAATATTTTGCTTGGCTAAGGAATATTTTTGCAAAAATAACAGACATTGTTGTGTATTGAAGCATACATATGCATTCATAGTAATGTAGATGCCAGATTGTATTGTTGTTTTGGGCTGTGTCACTGCCACCAGAGATAAATTTGTAAAGGTAAGTGCTTGGTATGTTTTGGCCAGAGTGAGAAGTCCAGTAACTGTTTTTGTGACTAGGTTCTTTATCACATAAGCAAAACAACTTCATTCATACAGTCATTTGGGGCATCTTCAATATGCACTCACTACTCATTGAGTCCTTTTAGGATAATGGAATATCCCTAAGTAGAATTATAGTACACTCAGATCACTAGAATCCAAATTCATTCAGGTAGTGGAAGAACAAGAGTAAGAGAGAAATGGCTGTTTGAGAACCAAAATCCTGAAAAGGTGACACAACTGCAAGCTTATTGTACTGATGGAACCTTTAAACTATTCAGCTTGTCAGCCTATGCATTTCATCATAAAGGTGTTATTCCCTTTAATATATGGTTATTTGCAGAAAATATGATGGCAGTAAGGTTGAATAAAAAAAAAAAACAGAATGAAAGTGGATGCTTTCTGGCTGAATCTACATTCAAAGATTGTTTACTTAGAAAAGTGATTAAGCAAACGATACTTATATAAGGTGAGGCGCAGGCCTGCAACTGTGAGAAGGTTCACATTACTAAATGGGGTGTGGTACAGGTTTTCCAACTATAGTACAGGAAGATGCAATTATTGTGCACCTTTAAACCAAAACACGTCAACAACAAGTGGTTTGAATGCTGGTGAACAGAAGTGTTTAATGCCTTAACATTAAAGTTGCTTCCATGAGCTGTAAATTTTGGAGAAAGCATTAATGATCTAAAGCAGCAGTTCTTGACACCCTTGTTGAACAGTGTGTATATTAAGCAAACTGTTTTACACTACGTGCTAAACAAATGTTTATTTCTTATTTATTTGGCATGCTTACATAAAACTCATTTCCAGTTGGTTATAACTGGTTGTAAGAATGTTGTATTTCCAACATAAATTTGGACTAGCTTCAATTTATTTTATAGAGCACATTTCCTTTTGATGAGTTCAACATACTGTACATGTTTTGCTAATCTATTTTTAAAGAAAAACACAAAATAACTTTAAATAAATACATAAAATGCCTCTTAATATGTAAAGTATGGGTAAATACAAGTCTGATGAAATGTCTGTAGACTTTATTTTTTAAATGTGCTTACTAAATCATCTTACAATGAAAAAATAAGTAAAATACAATGAAAAGTATAGACTGATCAAAAAAGACATTTCAGGATCTAAAGTCGCATTTATGTACAGTAATAGCTTTGATTGTTAAGTCTAATTAACATTAACCTCTGCACAAAAAGCATATTTTGCAAGTTCTAACAGCTTGGAAAAATTCAACAAAAATTCCTGTACCACATATGCACTGATGTTTACCTGAGTTAGAGTTGGAAATTGTCAGTGGTTTCTGATGATTTAAACAATTTCTTATTATAAAACACATTAACTAACAAGTTTCGGTTTACCTTTTACAGACAACTTGAAATGATATGTGCATTTGTTACTTTACAGGTAGTGAACAAAAAAGTTCTACCTGCTCTGAGCAGAAACTGATCTTCATGCTGCTTTACATACTGGAGACAGTGAGAGCACATACTGCACGTCACTCATTAGACTACTTTTAATGCAATGGAGACTGTATGTTTTTATCTAGGAACCATCACATTTTAACATCATACTCTTCTGAAATATACGTGTGGCTTAGGCGTCTCTGTATATTATCTTAGGACATTTCTCCAAGTTAAAAAAGGTGTAATGGAATGCTTCTATGAAAGTAGATGTTCAAGCCAAGTCTGATCAGAACAAAAGATTTAATAACCATTTTGATGAAAAACAGAGATATATGAACATGTGATTTTTTGGGTTTTATTCATTGAATTGAGAACAGAAAGCTGGAAAGTAATGCATTATTGCAGTGGAACTGATATCAAGAAAAAACATTAGCTGAACAGATTTTTAAAAATGTAAGACAGAAGGGGTACTGTGTGAAGTGTATTAGCATCAGTGGCAGACACATTCAAGTTTTATGGATGCACTGAAAGCCTCAGAAGATGAGATGCACTCAGCAGATATAGCTGCATATACTGGACATCATTTTTTGGATTGTTTTGCTAATTTGTTTATTTTTGCTTTTTTTGAGTTAAAGGTTCTGGTCAATAATTAGTTTTGGGTTCAATTCCAGGTCACGGCTTTACTCTCGTACATCTTATTCAGATTTGTATTGCATTAATAATGTCTATTTATACTGATGATTTATATTTGAATTCCTTACTAAAGGATATATGACATTTTGTCTAGTTTATACGACTTTGATTTTATAAAGAAGTATTTTTGTACAGTTTACCTTGCTCTGTTTGTCATATTGATTTTAAAATGCAATTTCCTGTGTTTTATTAATTTTTAGACTAAATTCTTTTGTATATTTATCCATCCATTCTTTGCAGTAGAGAGATGAGAGGGTTGGAACCTACCATGGCAGCTCTGGGCATAAAACAGGTGTCAGTCCTTTACAGGCCATTTTACATACTGTGTAGATTTACTAATGAAAATGAGAAAGTAACAAATGGAAATTGTCAGACTAGCAAGCACTTTTTACTTTAAATTTTGCATTATGTGTGTCAGCCTTGTGGTGCTCGGGTTGTCCTTCAGAATCTCACTGATTTTACTTTTACTAAAAAGCTGTTGCATCAGAGCAATGCCTCTGTGTAGCATTTATTTAGAAATTTTTTACATTCTCGGCCCTAACTGCCTAGAGACAATAAAATCCATTATCTCTAGATTATTATAGCAAAGTAAATTCTGCACTGTTAAAAATTGTGAAAGGCTCTGAGTGAGCCACCAGAAATTCTCCAGCCCCAGTAGAACAACTGCCATGTTGAACATGCAACAGGGAGAAGTAAGGAGCACCCAGACATAGCTTTAGTTGATACTTTGTTTAATATGCAGATGTTTCTGTCATATATTACTTTTAAAAATCATTTCCTATGGAAATTATAGTAACTGTTTCTGGATATTGATGTTACATATTTTCTATTTACAGGCTAATAAAGATAATAAAGAAATGTTTCTGCCTGATGATAGAATTGTATTCCTAATTATAATGTGCATTGCAGTGCTCTGAATATTGGTTGAAAACAAGAACCTGATATTGTCTGAGATTATTTCTCTCTCGATTGCAATTTTACACTTAAGCAATCTGAATACACAAGTTAACAATCACTGAATCAGAACTGGAGGCAGATTGGAGGAGGAATCACCCATGTTATTGCTATACTGACATCTCTGACGGTTCTGGAAAGGTACGTCAGGACGAGGACAAAACTGATTTTGACTGAGCTACTTCATCAGTGATTACTACTTGTGTGCCTCCTAAGAACAGAAATAAAAATACACACACGCGCATCCCCAAGAAACTGTTTATAGCATATATATTAATATATATCTCCTTCGTTGGGTCCTTGAGCAAATTTCTCTGTCCTGTGTATGACAAATCTGCATCCAGCCCTGCATGTAGGCCCTCCAACCTGCAGGGAAAACCTGGGGGTTGGTGGTGGCAGGGTTGGCACTCCAGCCACCATAAAAATATAGGTTAGTTCACTTACACACTGATTGCACTGTCACCATTTGAAACGGAGCGGTAATTTATATGTATGCTTGGTTAGGTGCTTGCTGTGCTACAGCGCATTGCAGCACCCACCACATGACAAACCAACTCGGGATCCCAGATTAGGACCCGAGTACAGCAGTCATGGGATGCACACTATGTCCCCCTGAACACTTGTTGGCAGCCCCCCTGGGTTGCATTGGGGCCAATAGTTTGGAACACCGTAGCTCATTCCTGTTGGGCTCCGTGGCAACCGCCTAAAAAGCCCGTCTGGGCGGGAACGCAGCCACACCTGGAGGTGCAGCCGGAAGTAGGCCAACGAGCACCTGCAGCACTTCCGGGTGGGCTGTAAATGGGGTCAGCAGCCACCACGCCGGGGGCCAGAGTCGAGTAGAGGAGGACAAAGCTGCCTTGGAGGAGAAAGAAGTGTTTTGTGGTGTAGCTTTTCTTCTTTCTTTCTCTCTCTCTTTGTCTGTCTGTGCGTGCGTGCGTGTGTGTCTTGGGCCTGTGGGACACAGGAAGACGAGTCCCACAGCTGAAGAAAAATTAAAAGTTCTTTTTGGTTATTTTACACGTACCTCCATTGTTTGTCTGTAGGTCGACGCCTATATAGCACTTTTGCTACATCTTAAAAACTTGGTTTTTAGTTGCCGCTAAGGAACCGTGCGGAAATTTTTAAAGCTTTTTTCCCTTTAGAATGATTTTTTGCTTATTTTTCGCCCGCACAAGAGCAAAAGTAGCTGGGTGTTTGGAGGTGCGCTCGGAAAAGTTACTTGTTTTTGTTATCTGTATCTGAAGCCTCGAGGAAGGGTAGAAAGCAACCGTAACTGATATCGGCTTTTGTAAGCAAATAACCGTGTCTTCATAACAGCGACTCCTTAGTTTAAGAGAAAAGAAAAAAAAAAGGCCACGACTGTCTTCAAAGCAATAAAGGGGAAGGCTCAATGGTGCGCAGGTAAGCGGTCAGCGTTAAAGGGGCTGTAGGAGCAGATAAGGTAGTAAAGCTTTATTGATTTGTTTATTTTAGATTGAACAGTTCTTAGCGGTCCAGAAGTACTACGGTTAAGCGGGAGACGGTGTAAGAGTTCATTAATACGGGGGAATACAAACAGTGCGAGTGGAGAGCTTTTAAGTAAGAGGAGCACAAAGTTAGGAGAAGAGACAGAGAAAAGTAAAGTTAACCTCCTAGAAGGACAAACAGCAGGCAGCTGAGAGGGAGAACAGTGCAGGAGCTGAAGTTGACAAGGTGTAAAATAGCCGTAGCAGTTCTTCGTGTTACCATTTAGGTTAAATCGTTTAATTATAAGAAAAAAAAGTTAAGGCAGTTTTACTAATCCTAGATCAAATTTTAATAATGAGGCCAGTGCAATGCAAGTCCGGTTGGATGTTGGACTTTTTAGATGATGATTTGGAGGAGCCAGTTGTCTACGAGGGCAACATCACTCAGGTCCTAATCTGGGATCCCGACTTGGTTTGTCATGTGGTGGGTGCTGCAATGCGCTGTAGCACAGCAAGCTCCTACCCAAGCATACATATAAATTACCGCTCCGTTTCAAATGGTGACAGTGCAATCAGTGTGTAGGTGAACTAACCTATTACGTTGCCGGTCAACATTCGCGTCACAACGTCGTATCCAACTGGGAAAAATGTAAAGTGGCCACGCGAAGTACAACGTTTTACTAAAAGTAAAAGCGGAGCTTCACCGCGTGCTCGTGTCAACAGGGGTGCTTTAGCACAAGCAGGCAGACACTGACAGTATCTATTTGATTTTGCGTTATTTTATCCGAATAAAAATAAATGGCAAAAAATTCGTACGAAATAAATATTTGAAAAAATCTACTATTTGTGCTTACTCGAATTAGGCTCCACCCCTACATTACAGGTTAAGGCAAAACGTTTAATCTGCACCTAAACCAGATCCTGAATGTCACATAAAACTGAACTAACTCACGTTCAAGTTCTTCACTTGCAAATACGTTACGTTAAGTTCACCGTTCTTAGAAAAATGATCTTTTTCAATGAACGCGCTCTTTTGAATTAGTTCACGCACAACACTGGCTGGTATCTCCTACAGATGTTGCCCTCGTAGACAACTGGCTCCTCCAAATCATCATCTAAAAAGTCCAACATCCAACCGGACTTGCATTGCACTGGCCTCATTATTAAAATTTGATTTAGGATTAGTAAAACTGCCTTAACTTTTTTTTTTCTTATAATTAAACGATTTAACCTAAATGGTAACACAAAGAACTGCTACAGCTATTTTACACCTTGTCAACTTCAGCTCCTGCACTGTTCTCCCTCTCAGCTGCCTGCTGTTTGTCCTTCTAGGAGGTTAACTTTACTTTTCTCTGACTCTTCTCCTAACTTTGCGCTCCTCTTACTTAAAAGCTCTCCACTCGCACTGTTTGTATTCCCCAGTATTAATGAACTCTTACACCGTCTCCCGCTTAACCGTAGTACTTCTGGACCGCTAAGAACTGTTCAATCTAAAATAAACAAATCAGTATAGCTTTACTACCTTATCTGCTCCTACTGCCCCTTTAACGCTGACCGCTTACCTGCGCACCATTGAGCCTTCCCCTTTATTGCTTTGAAGACAGTTGTGGCCTTTTTTTTTCTTTTAAACTAAGGAGTCGCTGTTATGAAGACACGGTTATTTGCTTACAAAAGCCAATATCAGTTACGGTTGCTTTCTACCCTTCCTCGAGGCCTCAGATACAGATAACAAAAACAAGTAACTTTTCCGAGCGCACCTCCAAACACCCAGCTACTTTTGCTCTTGTGCGGGCGACAAATAAGCAAAAAATCATTCTAAAGGGAAAAAAGCTTTAAAAATTTCCGCACGGTTCCTTAGCGGCAACTAAAAACTAAGTTTTTAAGATGTGGCAAAAGTGCTATATAGGAGTCGACCCGACACAGACAGACAATGGAGGCACGTGTAAAATAACCAAAAAGAACTTTTAATTTTTCTTCAGCTGTGGGACTCGTCTTCCTGTGTCCCACAGGCCCAAGACACACACACACACACACACAGAGAGAGAGAGAGAGAGAGAAGAAAAGCTACACCACAAAACACTTCTTTCTCCTCCAAGGCAGCTTTGTCCTCCTCTACTCGACTCTGGCCCCCGGTGTGGTGGCTGCTGACCCCATTTACAGCCCACCCGGAAGTGCTGCAGGTGCTCGTTGGCCTACTTCCGGCTGCACCTCCAGGTGTGGCTGTGTTCCCGCCCAGACGGGGTCATTAGGCGGTGGCCACGGAGCCCAACAGGAATGAACTACGGTGTTCCAAACTATTGGCCCCAATGCAACCCAGGGGGGCTGCCAACAAGTGTTCAGGGGGACATAGCGTGCATCCCATGACTGCTCCCCCAGATCCAGTGTCAAAGAGGCGTCCCGACCGGGCATGGGTCCCGGCCATCTGCCACAAAGAACAAAATGTATTTTTTTCTTATTTAACTCGCACACCACAGAAAACACCAAAAACTCTCAGCAGCCTCTAGAGTTTGTAAAGTTCAGGTCAGCAAGTCCTCAACCTCAGCACTTAAGTCCTGGTTGTCCCTTGCATACAATGACGGCTTTAAGTCTGCAATTCATAGATATCACCAGGTGATGGGTATCTTCTCTGGTGATGCTCTGCCAAGCCTTTAATGCAGCCATCTTCAGGTCCTGCTTGTTTTGGGGGTTGTCCCCTTAAGTGCTCTCCTTGGCACATAGATGATAGATAACTGAGGTGTATAATTATCTTTGATGGATTTCTGAGGCAGCAAATGTTGTAAATGACCTGAACAGAAGGTGACTGGGTGCTGGTAATTTACTGTTCCACTTTCACATCAAGATGTCATATCAAGATGTTTGGTAGCCAGTGAGAATGGACACCACTATGCACCTAAATAACTTAGTCACAGCTTTGTGGGCCAGTTGTGATAATATGCTAACTGGAGGTGATCACGGCTATATGGAATGTTCTGTTGGATGTATCTCAACATTCTAGTCACCCAATGTACCTTTACATGATTGGGGTGAGTGACACCAGAATGTAGTCATTCAGGCAGCCCACTCTTCTATTCTCTAATCAGAGGAATAATTGTCCTCTTGAAGAAGGCGGGAGCCACAGATTCATTCAGTGAAATATTAAAGACAACATTGAAGGGTTTGGTTAATTGGTTACTATAGGTTTTTAAAATACTCCCTAAAATTCCATGTTGATTGAATGCCTTATGAACATTAACTTTTTAAAAGTCCTTGTTACATGATGTACAAAGACAAAGAAAGACGAATCATATAGTGCTGCAGGAAATTGAATGGTGGGCTGTATGCAATGAAGTTCGTCAGATGAGACTGGATTAGACATCTTTCCTTACCAAAGTGTGCACAAATTTTACTGTCATACTTGTTTTTTATTTTTCTCTAGTAAACATTTAGTCACTTTGCTTTTTTGACTTTGTATCTGAATTTTTTGCATGTTTCTACAGTATATCGTTGTTTCTTAAATGCATTGCTTTATGCCTTCAGTAAGTTCCTGATGCCACCAGTGATCCACTCTTTTGAAAAATACGTGGATCGTTTTCAAAGGAACACAAGGTTTTCTGGGCATTTTTCAATAAATCCTGTTACAATGTTTGCATACTCTTAAAGATTTGGTGAGGAGTCTCTGAACATGCCCCAGTTTACACAATCAAAGCAGTCCCACAGTTTTTGCTCTGTTTCTTTAGTCCTGCATTGAATTACTTTTCTTGCTGTCTCCTCATGTTTCAGTCTCTGCTTGTAAGGTAGCAGCAGAAGTACTGATAGGTGATCGGACTGTCTGAGGTGGGGTCACAGTAACACAGAATCAGCAGGTAAGCACCGCAGGGCAGATTGCATGCTGTTGATATGCAGGGCAGACATCCTGAAATTAGCTTTGCTGAAGTCTCTGACAGCAATTGTACTGTACACATGTAAATGTTACCCATTGTTTGTGTTTAAGGTGTTGAATAGTGCCACCCACCTTTAAATCTGGATAATGTTTCAAAGCATTCTAAGGGAAGGACTGATAATAACTGCTTACTGTATTGAAATATTATCCACTAGAAAAACAAATGTTGCCTTAAATGACTAAATAATAAATACAGCCATGTTTATTTTGTAATCTCATTAGATGGCTACACATAATACTTTCAGGATAGGTTATATTTCTAGTCAGTGCCTCTCATTCAGTGCTTTCTTTCACCAAGTATAAAATGTTATGCAAAGCTACAAATCATAAAGTAATAAAACTGACAATCATGGCCCAGACTTTTATACAGGCTAATGTGGGTTGCAGCTACAAAAGCTAAAAATCAATCAAGATGTGCTTTGAAAAGCACATTATTAAAATTGAGCAAAAAAAAGCTGATTATGAGAAATGAGGAAGGCTAAAAACAACTGATGAAGATTTAGGATTGTTATGAAAGCCCGCAAGGAGATAGATAGGTAGATAGATAGATAGAAAATATTTGTTCTTAAGTTTTTCAAAGAAAAATTCTTGAAAGTAGACCGGCCAATCAAGTCCTCTCTAACGTTAGGCTTGAAATAACTAGTTCATTGTTAATTGCATGCATCCCATCATCCCTGACATTCCTGTATCCCGTGAACTGCAGGGTTTTGCAGAGTGTGGCTGCTGACACAGCATTTGTTGCATCTGGAGAGCAAACTATGGGCTTTAGGAACAGAATGACGTGTGAAGAAGAAAATGATTTGTTGTGTTATAGTAATGACAGTGACAGTGACGTGCACTGGTGAGTAGTGATTCAAAAGGGGAGAAGGGGCACTTTCTGGGACAGAATTTGTATAATTTTAATCCTGGACACAAATTAGTGCAAACTTTTATTTTTGTGTTTTTAAATTTCCAGGATATTTAAATATATATATATTGTGGCAAGCGGCTGGGGGTGGTACCCAGCCGGGACACCCAGAAAGACTGGAGGAGGGCATACACCTCCCCTCCTCCAGACCACGAGGGGGCGACTGCCCTGGTGGCTTTGGGAACCACGGGAACAGAGCTTAGAACCCTATAGGGGCCTGTGGTCACCGCCAGGGGCGCCCAGATGCCTGAGGAGCCCTGGCCCTCAGCACTTCCGCCACACCCGGAAGTGCTGGGGTGAAGAAGACCAGGGACACCCGGAATGGAGGGGAAGGCGGTCGCATCCGTGACGATGCTGCGACAGTGGGTGGATCGGCACGACCCTGGAATCTTTGGCCGGAGCGACACGGCAGTGCGGGTAAGTAAAAATATAAAGTGCAATATAAATAAAATGTATTATTATTATTATTATTAATACCGGCACCATAAAGGAAAAGGGAGGCCCCACCAAAAAGAACCGTGATGGAAGTAATCGGATTCAAGTAGGGGGGGCTCCGGTAGTGGACGCGACAGTGGGAGCCGATCGCATGGTGAAAGGGGAAAGAGCGAGAGGGCAGGCAGGACGACGGCTGATGAGTGCCGTGGGTCCTTGCGCCCTACGCCCCGAGCCAGCATTGATCTTGTGCTGCTCCACAAGGACGCAAACGGGACAGGGTCTATACATCTCCCATAGGGAGACCCAAACCGTCACAGTGTCCCAGAGAAGGAGGAGGAATCGAGGGAAGAGAGCTGGTTCCTCTGATAAGGGAGGACATGAGGCAGGCTGCTCATGTCCAGAGAAGGGCCACCGAAACCCCAAAGTCGACTGAGGTGACGGGGGTGCGAGCGGTCCTGTTTGATGTCCCAACTAGGGGGCACAGAACCCGCGGAGGGGGTGCCGAAGGGGCAAATCCTGGGGTGGCGGTTAGAAGGGGGTGCGCTGCTTGTGCGTGGCACGGAAGAACGCCAGGTGGTGGTGTCCAGGCAGCGCCTCCACCCCGTTTCTGCCTTTTGTGTTGCAGGACCGGACCCTGGACCTGCAGTAGGACCCGCTTCATGGAAGACCTGCCCTTGTGAGACGGGCCGCTGGCCCCTATGGGTCTCAGCTGGCCATGGGGCACTGTGGCAAGCGGCTGAGGGTGGTACCCAGCCGGGACGCCCAGAAAGACTGGAGGAGGGCTTACAGATCCTCCAGACCATGAGGGGGCGACCGCCTTGGTGGCTTTTGGTACCACGGGAAAAGAGCTTAGAAGCTCAACCCTATAGGGGCCCGTGGTCACTGCCGGTTGGTGCCCAGATGCCTGAGGAGCCCTGGCCCTCAGCACTTCCGCCACACCCGGGGGTGGCTTGGTGCAGTAAACATTACTCTTTTATCTCTAAAGACCAGACAAGGGAAACTCTGCCAGATTCTGATGATGTTACTTTCCGGTCCCGCCCATATAGCGGCACTTACAGTTCCAGGCCCAAGAACGTCACTTCCGGTTCCTGCCCCAGATGATATCACAGCCATAAAAGAATCCCAACCATCTCTTTACGATCAGTTTTGTTTGTGGACTTTACCTGTACATGTCTGTGCAACAAAAACCTCAAATTTTCAGCCTATCAAGTATACTGGTGGTTGCCCCAAACCTCTTTTGGTGTCATATATCCATCCATCCATTATCCAACCCGCTATATCCTAACTACAGGGTCACAGGGGTCTGCTGGAGCCAATCCCAGCCAACACAGGGTGCAAGGCAGGAAACAAACCCTGGGCAGGGCACCAGCCCACCGCAGTATATACAGTATATATGCCTCCATATGCAGGCTTAAAAAAAAGAACATGAATATAATAAATAAGACATTATGACCAACACCCTCTGAACCCCATCTTATTCATCTACCCCCTCTTTCAATCACCTACCCCCCCCCCTTCCCCATTTGTTATCTATTGCCTTTGATTCCTGTATGTTTAATAATTTTCCTCTGATGATGACTCTTTACAGTTGAAAGCTTAGGAATAAAAAACAATATCAAGATACATGATTCGTTTTCTCCCTTTGTGAATTTCCAACCTCCATGGTCTACCTATTGTACAATACAAAAGGAGGAGTGCACTTGATCAGTTAGGTCATAACAGGAGAAAAGGCACTTAGGCCAGTTAGGGCATAGGGGCAGGGTCAAAGTCAGGGATGTCCTCACCTTTGTTCACCTCCCTGACATAGAGAACATAATAGATTCTAGTTTTAATGACAGTAAAACATACTAAAGTCAATGATTTTGCACAAATGTAAACTATAATACCACTTTTGAATGTGCATCATATGACCAGAGTGCTGAGCAACTTTTAAAAGTGCCATTCACTGATCTCCAGGGCACAAGACACATTTATAAGGTACAGATGTTTCCTCACAGAATTTCAATCTGTTCATTAATGAGGGCATGTAAGATGTAACTGTGAGTGAACCCAAAGACTTGCACAGCATCACACATACTGAAACCCAATTCCAGAGTGTACAACTTAGTATGAAGTCAGTTATGATGAGCTGCTTGCTTTCTTTGCACTTCTTGTATATCAAGGTGTAGTTTAAAAGCCTGAAGCTGAAATGTGCAGCTAATCAACAAATCTTTTATTTGAAACTCTGTATGACAACAGACCACAAGTGAAAAATGTTTGAGCTCATATCTCAAGTGTTTGCATTTTGTTACCTGTCACTTCACACAGTAGTGAGAAATCCATTTTGAAATTGTATTTTAAGGCACTGAGAGAAAGCTGCAAGAAGTCCACATACTTAAACAGAATGTTGGGTTTACAAATCATTTATATTTTGGAAAGGTCTTTTGAAAATGAAATGATATAAACATCATACAATTACTCAGTTGGTTGTGTCTCCTGAACTACCAGGAACGTTTATTGGTAGCTGAACAAAAGTCTAGAGAGTCTGCAAACTGGTGAAAAGTTAAGCCTACTGATTTATTTTAATTTGTATTTCTTTTTATTTTGTGTTTTTTTAAATTAATTTTACCTTAACCGCTTAAATGTATATCTATATATATAAAGGAGAGTTGGGATCCATGTGACTGTGTTTGTGTGTTTGCGGAGGGACGGAGAGTTAAGGCGGGTGTTGGAGTCACGTGATCATCTCCCCTCCCATTCACCTCATTTCATTCACTTCATTTCGCTCCGAGCTGAGCTCCGCAGCTGATGCGGTGTTGCCGTCCTTTCTCCTTTTCTGATTTCCTGTTTAGTAGACGCGGTACGTACTGATTTGTATTTTTTCCTTTAGTGTTTCTACTTAGTGTTTCTTAGTGTTTAGTAGACGTGGTGTGCCGGTGTTCCCGGCGGTGTTGCAGTTTAGTGTTACTTTCTACTTCGTTTTTGTACTTTAGTGTTTAATAATAAATAATAATAATTCATTACATTTATATAGCGCTTTTCTCAGTACTCAAAGTGCTAAAATAGTGAATGATACTTAGCTGATAGCAGTGTAGAAGCAGCACAGCACAACGGAGGCGGTAGGACAGGCGGCTGTGGTAGCGTAGGTGAGCGGTGATAGCAAGCAGCAGAAAGCACAGCAGGAGGAGGAAGCAGGATTTGGATGTTCCAATACACAGCCATAAACAGTAATGCTTGGTAATTTCAGGCGTGATCGCCCCGGAGCCATAAGCCATAAACCAGGTTATTATGAACATCAGATCAGTTCCCGGTCGTAGGGTACTGTAAGATGAAACGGGAGCAGATCAGCATAGCGAATACAGTAATCCCTCCTCCATCGCGGGGGTTGCGTTCCAGAGCCACCCGCGAAATAAGAAAATCCGCGAAGTAGAAACCATATGTTTATATGGTTATTTTTATATTGTCATGCTTGGGTCACAGATTTGCGCAGAAACACAGGAGGTTGTAGAGAGACAGGAACGTTATTCAAACACTGCAAACAAACATTTGTCTCTTTTTCAAAAGTTTAAACTGTGCTCCATGACAAGACAGAGATGACAGTTCCGTCTCACAATTAAAAGAATGCAAACATATCTTCCTCTTCAAAGGAGTGCGTGTCAGGAGCACAGGCTGTCAGAGAGATAGAGACAAAAGCAAACAAATCAATAGGGCTGTTTGGCTTTTAAGTATGCGAAGCACCGCGGCACAAAGCTGTTGAAGGCGGCAGCTCACACCCCCTCCGTCAGGAGCAGACAAAGAGAGAGAGAGAGACAGAGTTTGTTTTTCAATCAAAAATCAATACGTGCCCTTCGGGCTTTAAAGTATGCGAAGCACCGTGCAGCATGTCGTTTCAGGAAGCAGCTGCACAAAAGATAGCAACGTGAAGATAATCTTTCAGCATTTTTAGATGAGCGTCCGTATCGTCTAGGTGTGCGAACGGCCCCCCCTGCTCAATCCCCCTACGTCAGGATCAGAGAAAGTCAGCGCAAGAGAAAGAGAAAAGTAAGCTGGTTAGCTTCTCAGCCATCTGTCAATAGCGTCCCTTGTATGAAATCAACTGGGCAAACCAACTGAGGAAGCATGTACCAGAAATTAAAAGACCCATTGTCCGCAGAAACCCGCGAAGCAGCGAAAAATCCGCGATATATATTTAAATATGCTTACATATAAAATCCGCGATGGAGTGAAGCCACGAAAGGCGAAGCGCGATATAGCAAGGGATTACTGTATAAACATGGAGACAGATCATCTCGAGGTGCTAGATCACCAGGTACAAAGAAATGTTCGTAGGTCTCATCCTGTGATCCACAGACTCAGCTGTTCAAAATAAAGTAGAGTCCATAAAATCTGTAAATATTAAGCCAAATCCATGCAATTCGAGTCAGCTGTATCCACAAACTATACGTACAATAAACGAAATAAAACAAGCGTAAGAAAGTGCAGAATTAAGGCAAATTTTGCGAAAAGTGTTGTTAACAGGGAAGAGTGGCAACAACAAGCATGCGCCAGCGTCCACTCACCTGCTATAATAAAGCAGTTATAATAAAGAAGTTTAGTAGACTTTTACTTTATCTCATTTAGTGTTCTTCCCGGCGGTGTTGCCGTTTTTAAGTGTTAATGTCTACTTAGTGTTTGTGTTTAGTGTTATGGAAGGAGTGATCTTACCACTGTCAGATTTTGCAATGAATGAGTTGGTAAATAATGATTATTTATCAACAGATCACATGAGCAAATTCAACGAAATTTTAGCTGTGCATACAATTTTCCAACCTCAAAAGGTTTTGCTAATGTGGACTCCTGACATACCTATAATGCCCATTCCACAAAATGAAAAACATATTCAAATATTACCTTCTGCAGCTACTGAACGAGTGACACACTGGGTGTGTACCTATTATGATGGTGCTGTAATTCATGTCTATGACAGTTTAAATGCTGATAAAAAATTCAACCTCACCGAAGAGCAGCTTCGTTTCCTTCATGCTTTGTTTCCTTACAAACCTCCCATAGTTTATGAAGACGCACAGCAACAATTAAATCATACAGATTCTGGTGTATTCTCAATTGCATTTGCTGTGTGTATTTCTTTAGGTATTGACTCAAGTGATCAAGTTTTTGCTATTTCTTCAATGCGAAATCACTTACAAATAATTTTTGTTACTCGACAATTGCTTCCATTCCCTGTCGAAAGTAGCCGACGGGCGACATCAGTTACAAGTATTCAGTGCGTTCAAAGACCTGTACGAAGTACGACCACTAACACAGTTACTCATAAAAGGGGAGATAACTCGGTGCAGGAAATGGGTATTGAAACTACCCTGGAAGATACGCAATCAACGAAGCGATTAAACGGATTTCAAGAGAGGTCTTCTAGGTTGGAAAAAAAGCGCTTGGCTGCCAAAACCATATATATACGTATATATATATATATATATATATATATATACATACACATATATATATACATACATATATACAGTATACACATATATATACATATATACATACATATATATATATATACATACATATATACATATACACATATATATATATATATACATATATATATATATATATACATACATACATATATACATATATATATATATATATATATATATATATATATATATATATACATACATATATATATATATATATATATATATATATATATATATATATATATATATATATATATATACATACATATATACATATATATATATATATATATATATATATATATATATATATATACATACATATATACATATATATATATATATATATATATATATATATATATATATATATATATATATATATATATATATACATACATACATATATACATATATATATATATATATATATATATATATATATACATACATACATATATACATATATATATATATATATATATATATATATATATATATACATACATACATATATACATATATATATATATATATATATATATACACACACACACACACACATACACATATATACACACACACACATACACATATATACACACACATATACATCTATACTAATAAAAGGCAAAACCCTCACTGACACACTCATCACTAACTCTCCAACTACCCGTGTAGGTAGAAGGCTGAAATTTGGCAGGCTCATTCCTTACAGCTTACTTACAAAAGTTAAGCAGGTTTCATTTCGAAATTCTACACGTAATGGTCATAACGGTCGACAACATCCGCCATGTTAAACTCTCTTATTTATGGCCCCATCTTCACGAAATTTGGTAGGCGGCTTCCCTGCACTAACCAAAACCGATGTACGTACTTATTTCGGTGGTATGACACCACTGTCGGCCGCCATATTGAACTTTCCAACGGTCTTTGTTACTTAATGGGCCCATCTTCAAGAAATTTGGTACCCGGGTTCCCAACGCTAGCTGAATCCTACTTACATACATATATACGTCCATAGCCTGTAGCTCGGTCCACACTCTGAATCCTCCAGGCACTCCAGAGCATAGCACCAATAATGTTACTGAGAAACTTACAGCCACCGAAACTTTGTAATGGCATGAGACTTCAGGTCACATGCCTGCAAAAGAACCTAATTGAGGCAACTATTTTTACTGGCTGTGGCTGAGGGGAGAGAGTTTTTATTCCTCGCATCCCTGTTATACCCTCTGATCTCCTATTTCAATTCAAACACCTCCAATTTCCAGTAAAGCTCTGCTTCGCAATGACAATTAATAAGTCTCAGGGACAGACCCTACAAAAGGTTGGCATTGATTAGAGGCAAGATTGCTTTTCACATGGCCAACTATACGTTGCATGCTCAAGAGTAAGCTCAGCGCACAGCTTGGTCATATTACAACCGGAGGGGCGAACTGACAACGTGGTATACAAAGGGATCCTTAACAAATAATCGCGGGTATTTTGCTAGTATCATGTAAAAATAACTAGAACAAATGTTTGTTTTTCTTTATCTTCCAAGACCGGCATCTTGAGATCTTACAGTATGCTCTGGTTTAGTAAGTCATGATAAGTTCAGATAAATAAGCCGGACCTTGGCCATTTAAGGCTTTTTATGTTAAAAGGAGGATTTTGAAATCTTCTCTAAACTTAAACTTAGTTATACAGTGGTGTGAAAAACTATTTGCCCCCTTCCTGATTTCTTATTCTTTTGCATGTTTGTCACACAAAATGTTTCTGATCATCAAACACATTTAACCATTAGTCAAATATAACACAAGTAAACACAAAAATGCAGTTTTTAAATGATGGTGTTTATTATTTAGGGAGAAAAAAAATCCAAACCTACATGGCCCTGTGTGAAAAAGTAATTGCCCCCTTGTTAAAAAATAACCTAACTGTGGTGTATCACACCTGAGTTCAATTTCCGTAGCCACCCCCCAGGCCTGATTACTGCCACACCTGTTTCAATCAAGAAATCACTTAAATAGGAGCTGCCTGACACAGAGAAGTAGACCAAAAGCACCTCAAAAGCTAGACATCATGCCAAGATCCAAAGAAATTCAGGAACAAATGAGAACAGAAGTAATTGAGATCTATCATTCTGGTAAAGGTTATAAAGCCATTTCTAAAGCTTTGGGACTCCAGCGAACCACAGTGAGAGCCATTATCCACAAATGGCAAAAACATGGAACAGTGGTGAACCTTCCCAGGAGTGGCCGGCCGACCAAAATTACCCCAAGAGCGCAGAGACGACTCATCCGAGAGGTCACAAAAGACCCCAGGACAACGTCTAAAGAACTGCAGGCCTCACTTGCCTCAATTAAGGTCAGTGTTCACGACTCCACCATAAGAAAGAGACTGGGCAAAAACGGCCTGCATGGCAGATTTCCAAGACGCAAACCACTGTTAAGCAAAAAGAACATTAGGGCTCATCTCAATTTTGCTAAGAAACATCTCAATGATTGCCAAGACTTTTGGGAAAATACCTTGTGGACTGATGAGTCAAAAGCTGAACTTTTTGGAAGGCAAATGTCCCGTTACATCTGGCGTAAAAGGAACACAGCATTTCAGAAAAAGAACATCATACCAACAGTAAAATATGGTGGTGGTAGTGTGATAGTCTGGGGTTGTTTTGCTGCTTCAGGACCTGGAAGGCTTGCTGTGATAGATGGAACCATGAATTCTACTGTCTACCAAAAAATCCTGAAGGAGAATGTCCAGCCATCTGTTCGTCAACTCAAGCTGAAGCGATCTTGGGTGCTGCAACAGGACAATGACCCAAAACACACCAGCAAATCCACCTCTGAATGGCTGAAGAAAAACAAAATGAAGACTTTGGAGTGGCCTAGTCAAAGTCCTGACCTGAATCCAATTGAGATGCTATGGCATGACCTTAAAAAGGCGGTTCATGCTAGAAAACCCTCAAATAAAGCTGAATTACAACAATTTTGCAAAGATGAGTGGGCCAAAATTCCTCCAGAGCGCTGTAAAAGACTCATTGCAAGTTATCGCAAACGCTTGATTGCAGTTATTGCTGCTAAGGGTGGCCCAACCAGTTATTAGGTTCAGGGGGCAATTACTTTTTCACACAGGGCCATGTAGGTTTGGATTTTTTTTTCTCCTTAAATAATAAAAACCACCATTTACAAACTGCATTTTGTGTTTACTTGTGTTATATTTGACTAATGGTTAAATGTGTTTGATGATCAGAAACATTTTGTGTGACAAACATGCAAAAGAATAAGAAATCAGGAAGGGGGCAAATAGTTTTTCACACCACTGTATGTTTGTATTTTCTTGTTCTTATGATAATTTTTGCAGCAGCATTTTGGATTAACTAAGAGCTGTATAAAGAACAATTTGAACATCCAGTGAACACAACATTGCAGTAGTCAATCCTACTAGAAATAAATGCATGAATTAATTTCTCAGAATCCTGTTTATTTAGAAAACGCCTTAATTTTCCAACATTTTTAAGATGGAAGAAACATGATTTAGACAACTTTGTAATATACGTTTTAAATGAAATGCTAGAGTCAAAGATAACTCCTTGATTGAGAGCTGATTCAATAAAATTAATGGTGATTCCAACTGAGCTAAATGATGACAAAATATTGTTGCAATCAGCATCATTCCCTCCTATAATTAACATCTCTGTTTTATCGGTGTTTAAAGATAGTGTCACACATGTGTGAATAGGAGGCAGCTGAAGGGCTTGGAGAATAATGGTAACACATCCACCCAGGGGGTGGTGGGGCGCACTAACGCTCTTTCTAAGTTTCCTGCAGACTTTTCCCAGAAAATACCACCAGGAACCACTGCTTCGACTCAGGACATACCACTTCCGGTCCCGGCCCTGAGGACGACAACAATTCTGGTCCCAGCCTTAGATCCAGTCAAAATAAAGTGTAAAATAATGTGTTGAATTTAGACTTAATTAACAGTTAAACTGTAATAACTATAGGATAGGTAAATGTGAATTTTTAGAGGTTAAATGTGAGCCTTCAGGCTTCATTTGACTATTGTAACTCATTGAGCCACATGGATATACCAGAAAGACCAGTCAATCTTAATGATTTAAGTTATGGACTAGGAAACATTAAGAATTATTCATTCATGTAATAATTTTTTTCTTTGCCTCAAATATGTGTTTTGGAGCTTATTTACTCGAGAATACTTAGAAGAAACATTATTTTGTATCTATCTTTTCTTTGGAGCAATTATGAATTTATTAATGTTATGTTTTCAGTCAAACCACGTAGCCGTTGTGTTTTTTTAATTGCTGAGAAGCAACAGCACATTTCTAGGGATGTTGTTCAAAGAAGCAGTGCACCGTAACATCACATGCATGATGCTTTAAACGCCGGTGCTGCATGTCTTAAAGACTGCGGATTATTCTTAAAGTCTGTTGTGAATTAAATCCTATTGCTGTTCCCAGCATTTTGAATTTGGGTTTTCTGTTCTTTTTGGTACATCTTCCTGTTTATGATTTGATTACCATGTTAGAGTTACAATATAATTCATTGATAAACACAAGGATTATAGGAAAAGGATAACTGCTTATGTATATAAGGATAAATGGTGGAACGCAAGAGATGCAAGGCTGCTCTTATTTCATTTACAGGTTCTCTGGAGATTCTTGATTTTACAAGCTTTTTTGTTTAGTGTTTATCCTTTGGAATTTTAGCATGACATCACAGTCAGCTCACTCTTGCTCCAATGCATAGCTGTGGATGAGAAAGTGATAAACTTTTCAGCTGCAATTCAAGGATCTTTTGTTTCCCATTTTTATTTGAATGGGACTGTCCACTGCTTTGTGCACTCATGTTTCATGGCTCCCGGTGTGAATGAAGAACTTTACTTGAGTGATCCTTTGTCCATGCCCTTGGTATGGTGTTGTCTAATTCAGCTCACTGTGCACTCAGCTGCTAGACTCACTCTCCAAGACATGGTGTTGAGAGTGATTATTTAAGAAAACCACTGGAACTTCTGGATCAAAGCAAGCCACACTAAGTATATGGTATTTGGTACACTGTATTAATCCCCGAGGTAAAACTGTCTTTTTGCATGACCTGTGCAGGCCAGAGCACAGGGTCAGCCATTGTACTGCTGTGAATGAATTAGGCAAGACCATCTAGGAAGAGGCCAAAAGTAAGATACAGGGCACAGTTTAATGATTATATTTCTAATTTATTCTGGGAGCATATGGAAATGCCCTAAAGGAAGTGAAGGTTGCTAATAGGATAAAAGAAGTATAGTCTGTCTAATTATGTCTAATGCCTCTTAAAACCATGATTCTGATCAGGAAAAACAGGCTGAAAAAGGTCATGATGTAAATGATATTGTATAGGACACATATGGCAAGCCAAATTATCATTCAGAGATATCTTTAAAACATTTAAAGATATCTTGAAAATATTTAAAGATATCTCTAAATCTTTTAAATATATCTTTATATGCAATTAAGATATCTGTAAATCCTTTAAAGATATCCTTATGAAATGCTATTGAATATATCTTTAAATGATTTACAGACTGCGGTGGGTTGGCACCCTGCCCAGGATTGGTTCTTGCCTTGTGCCCTGTGTTGGCTGGGATTGGCTCCAGCAGACCCCCGTGACCCTGTGTTCGGATTCAGCGGGTTGGAAGATGGATGGATGGATGGATGATTTACAGATATCTTCAAATCAATTACAGATATCTTTAAATGAGCACTTGCATACTTACAGATATCTTTAAATGATTTAGAGATATCTTTAAATCAATTACAAATATCTTTAAATCACTTCCTCATTATTTAGAGATATCTTCAAATGAATTACAGATATCTTTAAATCACTTCCTCCTTATTTAAATATATGCTTACATCACTTTCTGCTCAACTAACAACATCTCTGGATTATATTTATTTTCTAGCAACCGGTAATCATGGCAGAAACATCAGGAGCATGTTCTGTTCTCAGGGAAATTAAAAATATCCTTAGAACCTTTCAGCGAAATGCCGAAGAAGGCTCTTTGGAAATTAACAATTCTAATTTGAGGTTGCTTCAAATGACAAAAACACAGTTTGACAGAATTTCAGTACATATACCAGAGTACATTCGTATAGAAATATCACATTCTTTAGAGGATTTTTTGAGTTTCTTTGAAAATATGGAAGATTCTGAAAGAATTCAGTCAAGCAGTAGTACATTTACAACTCAACTCAGACAAGAAGGTATGTTATTTTAAAATAAATGAATGGAATGTGTATACTACATAAGTCCTACAGTATATATAGAAGAACAAAAGCTAATTTAATATTTTGTTCTAAGTATCCCTCTTGAGAAAAGGAAAAAAAACAATGCAAATTCAGGATATTTAGCTATTCTTAATAGTCAAGGAGAATGTCGCTCAAGAGGTGGTGAAGGACGTGGAAATAATTTTGATTCAAAGGAAAATGCAAGGCACCAAAAGATTTTATATGTGATGTAAATAGCTTATGTTTGAATGACCAATTACCTAAGGTAATAGCCTACTTCATCTTTAAAAACATTTAAAATCACTATTTGGGATGTGACAGTCAGTCTACCTCACTCTTCCTTATATGTTTTTTATTTAATCTCAAAATTATATGTAAGCTTTTAGCAATATGTAGTGTACATCCATTTCACATTAAACTTTAAATATGTCAGTTGCAATTTGTGAGTTTAAACAGTCAAAACTGGATCACAAAATGGATGTATTTTATCTTCTATGTTCATTTTAAAAAGAGGTGAATATTATAATACCTATGGTTGTGAGGTTTATGCATTGCTACAATAGCGAGTTTAGCAGAGAGAGGGTTGCGTTCATTGAACATAGCAGCCCTTTTATCTTATACACCTTCACCAATCACAATTGTTAATGTACAACATGAAGTTGTAAAGGATAAACGTCCCTCACTCTGACCACACTAAAGGAACTACTTGAGTGATTTTTGAAAATGAGTTTATAATGCTTCATTATTTCATGAGCTACTTATGATATAATGAATGGCCATAATGCTGTACAGTTTAAATTGAACTAAACAGGCTAAGAATAAGCTAATTCCTTTATATTCTATGCTAGGAACAGTCACCATTTGGTTAAATGCATGTAATGTGCAGTATGATTGAATTACTTATAATTACTTACAAATATGCAACTTGGTAAATGATATATTGGTAAATGATATCACCCCTCTTTCTTGACATGTGATCTGCAAAAGGAAAGCAAAACAGTACACACAAGCACAAATTTATCTAAATGTCATCTACGTGGGAAAGCCGCATTATAAACATGTCGAAATTGCCTTTCATATAAATAAGTAAATAACCAGTGCTGCGAACAACTCATGCACAGCAAACATAAATGGTGCAAACAATCACTCTCATATTTCATATTCTACACACATGGACAAAAAATATGGAAAAAATCCTAACACCAGAATAAAAAGGTAAAATATCGAGGAGTAGGACTGGAATCGGCCGCCTTTATTCGAACTAAGAAAACCAAACGTGTGGCAGCTGCCATTGATATTTTGCATGAAATGGTGCTATTTATATTTAAAACTGAAAAATTACTATAAAATTAATGTTGAGCATTACCTCTGGGGTGTGATTGTGAGACTGCACTATTCGCACGTTGGAAAACAGAAATACAAGTAAATTTGTAATTCAGTAATAAACAAAAGAAAAATGGAAGCCATTCACAGGAAGTGATGTGATTTTTGAATAATGAGTACAACTTTTAAATAGAGGAAGTTATTTAAAGATATCTGTAATTCATTTTAAAGATATCTTTAAATAAAGAGGAAGTTATTTAAAGATATCTGTAATTCATTTTAAAGATATCTTTAAAGAAAGAGGAAGTTATTTAAAGATATCTGTAATTCATTTAAAGATATCTGCAAATCATTTAAAGATATCTTTAAATACGCAAGTACTCATTTGAAGATATCTGTAAATAATTTAAACATACCTTTAAATGCACAAGTATTTATTTAAAGATATCTGCAAATGATTTAAAGATATCTGGAAATATTTAAAGATATCTTGAAATATTTAGAGATATCTTTAAAGGTTTAGAGATATCTTTAAATGTTTTCAAGATATCTTTAAATGTTTTCAAGATATCTCTGAATGATAATTTGGCTTGCCATATAAAAATCAAATTTTTTATAGATTTGCAAAAAACTCCTTTCTTCAAAACACTATCTGTTCAACAAAAGCAAACTTTTTAATGTAGGTCCTCTCTGTAGTAAATACAATCTCTAGATAATTTTGCAAAGCTATTAAAAAATTAGATTTTTAACCCTAAGAGCATGTGTAGGTATTCTTATAGCTTTCCTTAAACCAAGATTAACACTGAAGGGAAAAAACATTTACACTCTGTGTGTGACCTTTTACTGTTCCCAGAAATGTCTCCATGAATTTTTGTTATAATTTAATATTTAGGACAACAGAATGATAAATATGGAAACAGTACAGGAGCACAATTCCATATATTTGTCAAGACTGGATTCAGTAATGATGCCAAAGGCAAATCAGTTAACAAACTTTGTGATTTATGGAGATATTTTTTTAGAATTTTTATTTTAACAATGCTTGTTTGTGTAAGGTATGTACAAGTCCATATAGTTACCAGTATACTAAAATTTTACAGCCACAATTTTAATTTCAATAAAAAAAATACCAAAACAAGATTGAGACGATCACATAAATAACATGTCTTTGCTAGTCATTTAATCGCCCTTCCATTGCCTTTTTTAAATAAATATTAGGGAGCTAAAACTGGCCAAAAATGTTAGGTAGAGGTTGCTGATTACTTCACAATTATACAAATCAAGTGTGTAAAGCCCCACAGAACCCTTACCAGACACATTTAATTAATTTTAACACGTGGCATGAACAAAATAAAATCAGCTGATGAAATGGTAAATGTTGTTGGTGGATGCTTGTGTCTGGCTCCCTATGTCTGAAACATCAGATCATGTTAGAACATTAGAATAATCTAGACGAGAACAGGTCATTCAGCCCATCGAAGTTTGCCAGTTCTATCCAATTAATTCTATTAAAATAACTTCAAGTCCAGTTTTGAAAGTTCCTAAAGTCCTTCTGTCTACACTACTTGGTAGCTTATTCCAAGTGTCTATGGTTATCTATGTAAAGATAAAATTCCTAATGTTTGTGCAAAATTTATCCTTAACAAGTCTCCAACTGTGTCCCTGTGTCCTTGATGAACGTATTCCTTATGTTATTGATGTACTAATTCTCTTCATAATTTTAAACACTTCAGTCATGTCTTCACTTAAACTTCTTTTGCTTAAACTGAAAAGACTCAGCTCTTTAAATGTTTCTTCATAATTTATCCACTGTAGCCCTGGAATCAGCCTAGTCGCTCTTCTCTGGACCTTTTCTAGCGCTGCTAAGTACATTTTGTAATGTGGAGCTCAAAACTGCACACAGTACTCCAGATGAGGCCTCACCAGTCTGTTATAAAGGTTGAGCAGAACCCCCTTGGACTTGTATTCCACACATCGTGCTATATAACCTAACATTCTGTTAGCCTTCTTAATAGCTCCTGAGTGCTGTCGGGAAGTCGATTGCGAGGAATCCACTACAACTCCTAAATCCTTCTCTTAAGAAATACCTTCCATTGTGTATTCAAGCCTAACATGTTTACTTCCTATATGTAATGCTTTATATTTAGTTACATTAAATTTCATCTGCCACAAATCTGCCCATGCTGATCTGCCATCTGTAATGATCATCTGCCAATTCACCTAACTTGGGATCATCTGCAAACATAACAACCTTGTTAACTTATATTCCTTTCTAAATCACTTACATATAATAAAAATAGCAGCGGCCCTAGCACCAAACCCTTGGAACACCACTCTTAACATAAGCCAATTCTGACAAGGTACCTCATACCATCACCCTGTGCTTCCCATGTCTAAGCCAATTTTGCACCTCTATATAAACAACACCCTGAACTCCCACTTCTTTTAGTTTGTTAGTTAGTTCTCACCTCTAACATGGCACCTTATCTAATGCTTTGTGAATGTCAACATAAATAATTTAATTTACTCCACTTTCATCATATCCTTTTGTTGCCTCCTCATAGAATTCCAGCATGTTGGTAAAACATGACCTCCCTCTTCTGAACCCAAGCTGACTGTTCAATAAAACTCCTGTTCTTGCCATGTGTTGCTCAGTCGTATCCTTAATAATTACTTCCCTTAATTTGTCCTTATGATGCAGGTTAAGCTTACTGGCCTATAGCTGCTTGGATCTGCCTGTCATCCTTTTTATATAACGGGATGATGTTTGCCATTTTCTAGTCCTTTGGAATCTCCCCAGTGCACAGTGACTTCCTAAAAATATTCATCAAGTGTTTATATATGTACTTGCTAACCTCTTTAAGAACTCGAGGGTAAATATAATCTGGTCCTGGTGATTTGTTTGATTTCAGCCAATTTAATCTGAGCAGCACTTCTCCTTCTACAATTTCCAAATCACTAAGTATGTTCTTTGCAGTCCTTTTAACTGCTGGGAGGTTGTCCACTTCCTCACATATATAGACCTCAGAATAATATGAGTTTAGAGAATCCGCTATTTCAATGTCTGTATCTTTTAATTCCCCTTTACTATTGAGTATCCCCACTATCTTGACTGTTCTTTTATTACTAAAATACTGAAAGAATCTGTTTGGGTCGTCATTCACCTTATCTGCTATATTCCTCTCTAACTGCCTTTTAGGCTCCCTAATATCCTTATTAATGGTTGCCCTCATGTTCTCATATGCCCTACAATTCACATTGGAGTTATTAGTCTTATATGCTTTATGCAGCTTATGTTTCAACTCTTTATTAACTCACTGCAGTTTTTTTTAATTTCCTAATAATTCCAAATCTAGGTATTACTTGTCCTGCATTATATGTAAAACATTTTTAAACCTGTTCCACTGCTCCTCGATTGTCTCCACACTTAAAAGCTTATCCCAGTCTATTGTCCTTAGACTTTGCTGCATCTCCTCAAAATTTGCCTTACCAAAGTTAAACTTAACAGTTTTACTCTTTGCATCCACACTGTTCCAAACCACTGAGAACTGTACTATATTACGATCACTTATCCCTAGTGGTTCAGTCACCTCTATGCACTCAATTCTATCCTGATTATTACAAAATACTAAATCTAGGCAGACTTCACCCCATGTTGCTACTTTAACGTACTATATACGTACTGTCCGTAATGTTTATTCCATCCATCCCTTTTCTCACCTGTTTATTCTCTTGTGCATTGCAGCAAGCCAGTAAATATGCTAGCAGTTAAAGCGTCTGGTGCAGATCACCATTGGGCAGGGTGCTGGCCTATTGCATGGCACATGGAGTCATACTGGCCAGTTGAGAATCCCATGAATTTGAGGTGAGAAACACCACAATAACAGAAAAAGAGCAAACAATCTGCACACTACATGATCTGAACACATTACACTGAGGTGTGTGCAACTGCCACTAACCACTGTGCTGCCAGGGTTTTGCTGAGCAGCACATGGCTGGCAAACCATTCAAACAGTGCAGCTTATCTCTTTCACAGTAGGAGTTTACATTTTAAAATGGGTGCATGATAGCTGAGCATTTTTCTGAGCACCAACAGTCCTTTGTTGTTTTTTTTCCACAGTTAAAGAAACATAAACACGGCCAACTTGGTGGCTTTTTTCAAATATGATGCCTTCAATTACAGTAGAGACAGCAGTCATCCTCATGTTTCGGTGGTGAGTGAAGATCAAAAAATTCAATGCAGCCACATGTGACCAGCATAAAATGTTGTTCTTGAAGTACTGTATTTCCTGGCACAAGATCTACCTTCTTTGTTTTCCACTTTTTATGGCAAAGTCTAAAGCAATGGGCTGTGCTGGACGTTTTTTAGCTAATCATTGGCTTTCACTGTCTAGTCTTGATTGTCAAAAGTGTCTCAAAATGAAAGTCTGAACATAAAATTGAAAACAAAATGGTCCCATCATTTATCTTGTTGAAGCTTATGTAGAAGGAAAAGGTACTTTTATTAAGCAATAACATACAAAAGGGCATGATACACACAGGGAATAACAAAAAGTATATAATATATAACAAACAACAACTTTAGCCTGTCTACAAAGCTGTTAAAGCCTTGTGTATTGTTATGGCAGCTTGTTCATTTGCCCACCTTGAAAGCCCCACCACAATGCTCCTTTTCTTTGTCCTAATATCCATATGTCATTGGTAAGGAGTGATCTGCCTCTAAGGCCTGTCCAGAGATTACTTAAGCGGTAACTTTGTGGTTAAAGAAAAGCTTTTAAACATTCACCTTCTCAGGCTTAAGAAACCTCTAATTTCAAGTAGTAGCTAGTTCCTCATCTCTAGAAATGCAAGGAAGGTAATTGTCTTGGTAAATTCCAAGCTTTCACCTCACAACATGATGATTGCTGCACATCTACTAATTACTTTAACATACTACACAGCTCACTGTCATTGCTAATTCTCACACAATGTCACGAACACTAGCACAATCTCTTTTATTTCTAAGGCCTTGTTTGTGCTCTGATCCAATGTGATGGCAAGCATTCCTGCCTGGCAACACCTAACCACTAAAGACAGCATAATGTTTTTGAGAAATGGAGCACAGGAGAGTGAAGTGACTTACTGAATGTCACACATCAAGCTAAAGGCAGCAAATGAACCATCAGACTTGTGTATAAAATTCAACTCCTTAACCACCAGGCTATGCCGCCTGACATTCTCAGGCCTCTTGAATATTCCCCTGAACAAGCTGCTCTCGGCATGCTGCCCTTCCCTCCCCCCAACAAGATGGGCAACATATGAGTAATCAAGGAAAAAATGCAGTCCCAGTCAGCGCCTGCCATTAAAAAAAAGGCTTCCCGAAAGGAAGCAACACCCAACCATAAGAACCTGGCTGCTGATTATTTCTGACACTGCCTGAATCCAAAGCAAGGCTTTCTATACTTTCAGCAGGGATGGTTATGAAAGAGTAAGATGAGTCACTGCCTTGCATCTGTTTCCAGTTGTTGGCAAAAGAAAAAAGTATCTGCTAGCAACCACAGCAACAACAAATCTTGATGTATTTGACAGATTCCTGTTGCTATCCAGAGTACAGCAGTTAATTTTGCTGGATTCGTTTAATTAGAGGAGAGCTATTTACATGGTGCTCTCATAGCACGGGAGGAGAAGCACGTACACCCAATCTAATTTTTTGGGGTTTTTGCACTTGGCATTGACAATGCCTATTTTCCCTGATTTCAAATGATTACCTGAATAAAGTGGCAGAGAAGTAGCCAAGGAAACCTTCCTTTGAAGATCCCAAATGACTCAAGGGCTTGTCTGGGTTTATGAAGGGTGCGGCTGCCACTGGACAAAAGCACATTCCATCGCCATTCAAGTCACAATACAGCTAATCTGTTAAAGATGTGTGGGGGCTCATCATGCCAGCAGTCATCATACTAGAAGAGTTTCAGTTCACCCAACAGGCATGTGCTGTAAGTGTATATTGATAGAAAGACAGAATTCCACCCATCCATTTTCAAACCTGAGAGACACAGGAATTAAAGAAAATCCCAGCAGAACTGACCACAGGGATGTCAGTCACAAACAGAATTCTGAGAAGCAAAAACAAAAATCTGCACAAAGTCACCTTATTAGAAGAGATTGTGGAATAAAGGTAAGAAATAGTCAATGCCTCATGATGCAGAGGAGCCATTAAGCTACCTTTTATATGGCACCTTATACAAAGCACACAATCACCACAAAATTTTTATAAAATAAATGTGACCGTCTGGGTTAGCTCCACAATACCTTGTCACATCCAGGAAGCTCTTCAACTCCTAACCGTTGATAGTCATGTACTGAGATGAGCTGGGCAAATGAGGACACACACATTCAGCAAGGGTTTGGTGCAAAGAGTGTCAGTTATTTTATTAAAATTCAAAAGAAAACCAAACAGTGCAAATAGTGCATTAAATCAATCATATCCAAAATAAATAAGCCATTCAAACAAGGTTAAAACACAAGGGTGAACATTTTCTTTAAAAGCCACAAGACTGTGCTTCTTTCTAAAGTCTTCTGATTTCGCAGCACGAACAGACATCAACCAGCCAAGCCTTTGATCCAGCTCGGGCTCCTGTTGCCATTCCATCAGCATGTACAGGGCGTTGCACTGAGCTTTACTTCCTCCAACTCCAGGTGCCATTTCTTGGCGATTCCTCCTGGAGCAGTTTAATCGCTCCTGCTCACAGGCTGCTCAGCAGGAGTAACCCTCAGCCCCCCCTGGAGCATCGGCCACATGCTCCTTCTCTGAGTTCACTTTCCTGTCTGCCAGCTTCCCCTCTATATCACACTGGCACCATCCCATTCCTGCACTTCTCTCCCTTCCTTTAACCTCTATGTCTCTCTTTACTGTTTCTTTTTTTTTCTCTTTCTGTTCCCCCCTCTACCATGTATGTTCTTTTTTATCCTGCTCGATCCAGTGCAGGTGTGGTGCTTTGCCCACTCTGAGGTGTGAACAACTCACCTGTCTGATCTGCTCGCATTTGTATGTGTGTGCGCAATCAGCCAAGCACCCTAATCAACCCCAGAGTGAAGCATACTCGCTCACATTCACATCCAATCGGAGCCTACACTTCACAGGACACAATTATTTATTTAAAAACTGCACTGCGTCACAGACCTCTCATCATAGTAAATATTCATCGACTTTAAAATGGCAAAATAATGTTCACTTTTATCAGTAAAAGGTTTCTTTAAAAAGAAGATTAAACAATTATGCATGAAAGCATACACTGGTATAAATACTGTAAATCTGTAAGGTACAATGGAGAGTGGCAGATGACCGGGGCCCTTGCCCCACCATTACACCTGGAGAAGGGAAGGACCAGGGGCCTCATGTATAAATGGTGCGTACGCACAGAAATGTTGCGTAAGAACGTTTCCACGTTCAAATCGTGATGTATAAAACCTACACTTGGCGTAAAGCCACGCACTTTTCCACGGTACCTCATACCCTGTCATACGCAAGTTCTTCGCTCGGTTTTCCAGACTGGCGGCACCCAGCGTCAAAGCAGTGCTACTGTTCCTGTGTGGTTACCCTTTCTTAGATCCACATCCACGACAGCAGCTTTATCAAATACACTGAAATTAACCGCATATCGTTCATAAATTTAATGCATCTGATTGTAATTAACCTGTAACAATATAATGGTCCACAGAATGGTCAAACTATTCTAAATACCATAACTGCTTTAGCGTTGTTACTCTCTTTGCACCTTCTTCTTCTTCTGTCAGCTGCTCCCATTAGGGGTTGCCACAGCAGATCATCTTTTTCCATATTACTCGCACTGCACCACTTGGAGTATTTATATCACTGTATCTGAGTGTGAATCACAGATCTACAGCGATTGGAAAGAGAATTATCGGCATACAGCATCAAGCACTCTTTGCCTCAGCAATTAGATATTTGAACTGCTCTCATCTGACCAACGCTTCACAGCCTTTCCTGTTCGGACCTCGCAATTCACAAACAGTTTCATCCCAAGAACTATACACGCACTCAATCAGTCCATCAAGTGCTCCTTGTAGAACTGTTTGTACTTGCAAGTTACCGTGAGGTAATTGTACTTTTGATACAGTTATAATATTGCACAACCTGAGCCACTTTATAAAGCGCGTATTTACATATGATGACAATATAATTTTTAAGATGAAATGCAGCAAAATATATTGATTATATTATACAGATAAAACTTTAACTTTAACTACATGGTGCCGCAGTGCTAGCAAGGAGCTGGCTCTCTAGTTCACGGATTGTGCTGTTTTCATGCTGTGGCTGGCGCGACACTAGAAGGATAGATGGATAGAATAATTAAACATTACGAAGATATTTCGATGTTCCTTAAAAGTTTTGAAGAATCTGCGTTCTAAGCTTACAGATGGCTTCACGTCTATTACAGAGCTGATTGTGTGGCGATTGGGTATTTGGAGAAAGAAAAGTAAGGACAGGAATTGGGGATTAGTACGTTTGAACAAGACAGTACTTCTGTAATAAAGCATTTCATTAAAGGTCACGTATGGCGCAGCAAGCATCTTGCTGTAAGACATGAACAATCACTGCGCCACCGTGCTCCCATGTTTAATAACATACTTTAATGCATATCATCATGAAAATGATATCACGTATACTTCTCAGTATTTTAATTATTCACAGAGCTGTAATATTATGAACGTAATGGATTCTGTGTCCTGTCGGAGGAAGAGCACGTAGTGATTCAGGCATATAGAGCACATATAAGATCAAATACACAACAAAGCAATTAACGTGCTACTTTGGTTATGATGGGATTTGAGAAACTAGTAAATTAAATTATTTTAAGATGAAATTTATGATGTTCTACTTTAATGAAAAAATAAACTATGTGATTAAAATGGAAATTTCGAGATTAAAGTTGACATTTCGTGCTTTTTCCACACTGTGTGCCTTTTTTTTCACTATACCCTAATAAGCTTTCATATGACACTCAGACATTGGGCTACGAGTCACCTTTTCACACCGACTTGATATGTGACAGCTTTTTTATTTCAGGCACTGTGCGACTTTGTGAACTTGAGCTTTCGAGTTTCTCCGACACGCTATGTCACTCGATCAACTTCCTTTTGTTGCTTATATAACTGTTTAAACCAACAAATAGTATGCTTTTCTTTGCCTCCATTTGGTATTCGCTGAAATTCTTCTATTTTTTCCTTGTACTTTTGCCATTGCCTTTTCATAGAATGCTGGGCTTAAGGGCTATTTAAATTGATTTGCATATTCAAAGAGGCATAATTCTGGGAGGAGTTAGGGCAGGACAGCAAGCGCGTGCATGTGCGTTTATTTCCAAGCTGAGCGGGATTTATGTAGCGGAAGAACGCGGAAGTTGGCGAACGCACAGATTCCTGCATCTGGATTTTTCTGTGCGTAAGCACATTTCGGCTTTTGTGCTTACGTCATGTTATAGTGCGAATTCTACGCACGGCGTTATGCATGAGGCCCCAGGAGAGGGGCAATATCTTCCCCGGGGCACAAGAGGGCAACCCCCTTGGATTACATCAGGGCCACGGATTGGGAGTTTGGAAGCTCAACCCTGACGGAGTCCATGGCCACCTCCAGGGGGTGCCTGGACAATCCTGGAGCCCTGGATGGCAGCACTTCTGCTACACCAGGACGTGCTGCCTGAAGAGGAACCAAATGCACCTGGAGTGCTTCTGGGTGCCCATGCAGCACTTCCACCACACCAGGAAGTGCTGCAGGAAGTTTATCAGGGCACACCTGGAGCACATCTGGGTGCAACATTAAAGGGGCCGCCTCATTCTAATCGGGGAGGCATAGTCGGGTGGCAGAGGACAGAGCTTGCGAGAGGGGAGTGGAGGCGGCAGAAGAAAGGAAAGGAATGCAAAGGAAAGGAAAGGAAAGAGGACTGTGAGTTATTTTTGTATTGGTTGGTGCTGTGTGCTGAAGAAGAAAAATAATAAAAATGTGTGTTTTGGGACGTTTTGTCTCTGTGTCTGTCTGTTGCCGGGCTGGTCTTTCACAGGAGCCAAAACCTAATCTGGCGATAAATCTATATATTTGTGTAGATATTTTTTTCATCCATCTATGTGGGTAAGTCCATAATTAATATCCACACTTTTGTGATAATTTTGTTTGAGTTGGCTATACAGCTTTCTCCACACAAATGATAACACATGGTAAGTCTGTGATCACAGTGGGTAAAGTTTCAGCTTTGATGAGACAGTATCTCTTGCTCTTTTCTAGGAGTAAACATGGCTGTTCTTCTCACCATTAGCAGCATAGAAAAAGTATCCACTTTTTATGGGCCGTAAGTGTACCTGTGGTCAAAATCCATAGTAAGCTTTCTGCACAATATGGAGACAGTGTTGTACCACGGTATTGTGTTTACAAATGGCTTGAGAAGTTCAGAAATAGTCAGACAAGTGTTAAGCACAAAGAAGTAATGGGATGTTTTTCCATGTTAACTACCACCAACAACAATGAGGAAGTCTGTACGATGAACACAAAATTGTTATTAAAGCGCTATTAAAGTAATATATTTAGTATTATATTTGTATGAGAAACAGTACTGTGTAAAAGTTTTACACACAAGTTAAAATACTTTGAAAAATAATGAAACAAAAATTTCCTAAATATAAAAAATAAATACAATAAAGATCACCAAACAGTAGAAAACATTAAATATTTGGTATATTCACCCTTTGCCTTTAAAACTGCATCATTTTTCTTAGTCGTGAAAGTCTATTAAAAAATCAACTAGTAGTTTGTTCCAAGCATCTTGGAGAAATGACCTCTTTCACTGGATTGCTTTCTTTGGTCTCTTCGGGTTGATGTCAGGGCTCTCTGGAGGCCATACCGCCTGTTCCAGAACTTCTTGCTCTTTTTTTGATAAAGATAATTTCTTTAAAACCTTTTGCATGTGTTTGGGATCATTATCCTGCTGAAGTATGAAGATGGGACTGATCAGACACCTCCCTCATGATACTGCATGAGCAATTGCTGCCATTGCTCAGAACCTTGGTCCTGTGTGTGTTTGCCTGTGAGTGGGTCACTTAGATTTGTTTGGAATAAAATGGCTTCTTGGTTTCAACTCTTCCATGAAGACTACATCTGAAAAGACTTCTCTGGGCTATAGAGGGTTGTACTTTGATTCCAGTGAATCATGTGAGTCCAGAGCTGATAACAGTGACGGACTCCTTTCGATTTTGAAAGGAAGTCAGTTTGATGTAGAGTTGCCATGTGAAAGTGTTAGGCACTCGTGAAAAAATGCTATAAAGCAGAAATGCTTTAAAATAGTTTTTGTTAATCAATGAACTTCCAAGAAAGTACAGTAAATAGAAAACAAAATTAAATTAAATCAATATTTGGTATGATCACTGTTTGCTTTAAAAACTGCAGCAATTCTCTTAGGTCCACTTCCATGAAGATTCTCATGTGGTAGGTTGCTCCAAGCTCCTTGGAGAACTTGCCCCAGCTCCACTACAGACTTTGTCTTAATTGCTGCTGTCTATGCAAGTAATCTCAGGCTGGCTTGATTATGTTGAGATCAGGGCTCTGTGGGAGCCATACCATTTTTGCTGCAGATAGTTTTTTTTTAGGATTTTGGCCATGTGTTTGGAGTCCTTGTCATGCTGCATCAGTCAGACAACCCCATGATGGCACTGCATTATGAATTAGAATCTGCCTATATATCTCAGCAGTGGGGAGGATATCAATTTTGATCAAAACATTAACTCCATTTGCAGAAATACAGTATAAAATCTGCAAAGAAATTACTGCCTGTTATATCCGAAAGTTTCACATTTTGACTTCTCAGCCCAGAGTGCCAGCTGCCATATTTCTGCACTCCAGGGGTCTCGTTTATAAACCTTGCAGATGCACAAAACAAGGCTCAAAATGTGTGTATGCCACTTCCATTCAAAAGTTGAGATTACAAAAGAAAACCTGACAGGGGAACAATATATTAACGGCACTCTAACCCATTTTTTTTCCCATTTTGGAGAATCTGGAAATGAAGACACCCCTGATAAAGCAGGGAAATGCAAAAAAACCAGCTAAATGACGACTTGCACACACAATAATTCATATCATCAAGCCTTTATTACAATGTGCTCAACATGTACAGACTATATTTTAGTTCCCTTTTAAGAGGGCTAATGCTGTGCAAGTGTACTGACCAACTTTTTTGCTTTTTTGTCAGTTTATGTTGAGTACCTGTTGTCACTTCACAGGGAAATGGCTGACAAGTCATGAACTTTCTTAGCCTAGCTTCATTCCATCCTGCCCACTGTGGTGGAAGCCATTAGCTGGCTGAGGAAGTACTACACCCAGTTTTTGTATGGTGTAGGTGCACATACATAAAACATAGTATGTTTTTTGCCAGCATAAAAAGGAAATTTGCAGCAGTGTCCAGTTCTCCTAATGTAATCTGAGCACTTTACTGCACTCATAATTACAATAAGGGCAACAAGCAAGACTTAGTTTTGTTAACTGTAAATAGTGACATTCCATTAATCCACAAGTCATCTGTGAGACTGACAAATGTTGTGGCTTGGTGGCTTGGGTCAATCAGTGTTTCGCTTATTTTGATGCAAAGTAGTTTTGGCAGACGTAACAGAACTTTACATGGCGGCTGAATTTTTGGTAAGGTAACAACAACAACAACAACAACATTTATTTATATAGCACATTTTCATACAAAAAGTAGCTCAAAGTGCTTTACATAATGAAGAGAAGAAAAATAAAAGACAAAATAAGAGATTAAAATAAGACAACATTAGTTAACATAGAAAGGAGTAAGGTCCGATGGCCAGGGTGGACAGAAAAAAAAAAAAAAAAACTCCAGAAGGCTGGAGAAAAAAATAAAATCTGTAGGGGTTCCAGGCCACGAGACCGCCCAGTCCCCTCTGGGCATTCTACCTAACATAAATGAAATAGTTCTCTTTGTAGTTCGGGTTTTTCATGGAGTCACTTGATGCCGATGGTCATACAGACTTCTGGCTTTTAATCCATCCATCATTGTTGGAACATCATGGTGCTTTGGGTAGATGGTGGCGGCGCACGCCACCACCAACAGGACACCGGAAAAGGAAACAGAAGAGAGAGTAGGGGTTAGTACAGATTTTGAATGAATAGTTATTATAATGAATTGGATATACAGAGTATCAGGATTAAATTACAGTGAAGTTATGAGAAGGCCATGTTAAAATAATGTGTTTTCAGTAGTTTTTTAAAGTGCTCCACTGTATTAGCCTGGCGAATTCCTACTGGCAGGCTATTCCAGATTTTAGGTGCATAACAGCAGAAGGCCGCCTCACCACTTCTTTTAAGTTTTGCTCTTGGAATTCTAAGGAGACACTCAGTTGAGGATCTGAGGTTACGATTTGGAATATAAGATGTCAGACATTCCGATATATTAGCTGGGGCGAGATTATTTAAAGCTTTATAAACCATAAGCAGAATTTTAAAGTCAATTCTGAATGACACAGGTAACCAGTGTAGTGACATCAAAACTGGAGAAATGTGCTCGGATTTTCTTTTCCTGGTAAGGATTCTAGCAGCTGCATTCTGCACTAGTTGCAAACGATTGATGTCTTTTTTGGGTAGACCTGAGAGGAGTGCGTTACAGTAATCTAGCCGACTGAAAACAAACGCATGAACTAATTTCTCTGCATCTTTCAATGATATAAGAGGTCTAACTTTTGCTATGTTTCTTAGGTGAAAAAATGCTGTCCTGGTGATCTGATTAATATGCGATTTAAAATTCAGATTACAATCAACGGTTACCCCTAAGCTTTTTACCTCCGATTTGACTTTTAATCCTAATGCATCCAGTTTATTTCTAATAGCCTCATTGTATCCATTATTGCCAATCACTAAGATTTCGGTTTTTTCTTTATTTAATTTGAGAAAGTTACTATTCATCCATTCTGAGATACAAGTTAGACATTGTGTTAGCGAATCAAGAGATTTGGGGTCATCCGATGCTATTGATAAATACAGCTGTGTGTCATCAGCATAGCTGTGGTAGCTCACATTGTGCCCTGAGATAATCTGACCTAATGGAAGCATGTAGATTGAGAAGAGCAGTGGACCCAGGATAGAGCATTGTGGAACACCATATAGAATATCATGTGTCTTTGAGTTATAATTACCACAACTAACAAAGAATTTTCTCCCTGCCAGGTAGGATTCAAACCAATTTAAGACACTGCCAGAGAGGCCCACCCATTGACTAAGGCGATTCTTAAGAATATTAAGATCAATGGTGTCAAATGCGGCACTCAGATCTAAGAGGATGAGAACAGATAAATGGCCTCTGTCTGCATTTACCCGCAAGTCATTTACTACTTTAACGAGTGCAGTTTCTGTGCTGTGATTTGTTCTAAAACCTGACTGAAATTTATCAAGAATAGCATGTTTATTGAGGTGCTCATTTAACTGTATAATGACTGCCTTCTCTAGAATTTTACTTAAGAAAAAATTCTTTGAAAAAATTTGTTGGTATTGGGTCAAGGGCACAGGTGGAGGGTTTCATTTGAGAAATTATTTTATGTAAATCTGGTAAATCTATCCTAGTGAAAGACTTTAATTTGTTTATTATGGGGTACTGGGGTTTAGGAGGATCCTTAGTGTTGGGGAGATATACTATGTTATTTCTAATATCATTAATTTTTTGATTGAAAAATACAGCGATAGCCTCACAGGTTATACTGGAAGTACTTAGGAGGCATTCCTTTGAGTTACCTGGGTTTAACAGATGATCAATCGTCGAAAATAAGACTCTGGGATTACTAGCATTGTTATTTATAATCTTAGAGAAATAGCAGCGCCTCTCAAGACGGACTGTGTTATTGTATTCTGTTATTTTAACTTTTAATATTTCATAGTCAATAGTTAGTTTAGTTTTCCTCCATTTACGCTCAGCTCTTCGGCATGTTCTCTTTAAATCAGACACTCTTTGGGTCTTCCATGGTATAACAATGCTAGAAGATTTTTTAACTGTCTTTTCAGGTGCAACTAAATCAACAGCAGCCCTCACTTTAGTATTAAATCTTTCCATCTTACTATTTACATTCTCCTCGCTATTATAGTTGGCACTATAAACGGACTGATTGGTTAGAATGTTTGAAAGTTTTAAAGCTGCTGAGGAGTCAAAGAAGCGTTTTTTAACAATATGCTTCTCATGAGTGTTTTCTATCATTATTTCTATATTAAAGAGTAGAAGAAAATGGTCTGATAGACCTGTATCAATGACCTGCTTTATATCAACTTTTAGTCCTTTAGTAATTACTAAGTCTAACGTATGACCTGCTTTATGTGTAGGCTGATTAACGAGCTGTCTCAAATCAAAGAGTCCAGGAGGTTCATAAATTCTTTTACTTTTTGGTCACATTGATTATCTATATGAAAATTAAAGTCGCCGACTATTAAGAGTGTGTCATAGTTCGTAATTAAGATTGACATCAAGTCAGAGAATTCCTCAAAGAAAGACGCGTTGAATTTTGGAGGTCTATACACGGATAATACTAGAACGTGAGAATCTCCCTGAATAATAATGGCGAGATACTCAAAAGACTTGAATTTACAAAAACTGATATTTTTACATTTAAACCTGTTTGAGTAAATGTTTGCTAGCCCTCCACCTCTCTTTCCTTGGCGACCTGCACGAGTAAAACTGTAATCCGGAGGCGCAGATTCGATTAAAACAGCTGCGCCATCTGAGCTAAGCCACGTTTCACTTAGAGCAATAAAATCTATTTTTTTATCACTAATAAGATCGTTGATAAAAAACGTCTTGTTAGTTAAAGCTCTAATATTTAATAGTGCCATATTCAATGTTTCGGAGGAGCAGAGATGAATACTATGTGCGTTATTGATATATGGAACAGGAATTAAGTTATTTTTATTAGCGCCGCTCTGCGTGTATTTTTTGTTTAATCTATGATCTGTTTTTATAGTTTTAATACATTGTTCATCTAAAGTAGTAACTTTAATTAAATTATTGGTATTTATGCCGTATTGCCTAGATTTTCTATGTGCATTAAGATTGGTTATTACAGTATTTATGTTGTGCACTTTTATGGAAGATTTTATTAAACAATTATGACCAAGCACAGGAGTGGCATTTCGGAAGGGGTTAAAAGCAGAGATAGATAGTCAAGATAAACGAATTACCTTGGATATGTTTTCGGAGAGGACCCGGGCGCCGAAGCTATTCGGATGCAGGCCATCTCGCTTGAAAAAACGCGGTCTTTCCCAAAAGAGGTCCCAGTTGTTGATGAACCCGATGTCTTGATTCATGCAGAAGCCCTGCAGCCAGTTGTTTAAACCAAGCAGACGACTGTAGTACTCGTTTGATCGTCTGACGAGAGGGAGTGGACCCGAGATGAAGATCTTTGCCGATGGGGTCCTCTCCTTTGTGTCTTTAATTAATGCAGTGAAGTCTGCCTTGAGGATCTTGGACTGTCGGTGCCTTATGTCGTTTACGCCAGCATGTAAAACAATTGCTCCAACTGCCCTGTTCTTGTAGATCGCCGGCGCACGTCTCGTCACATCTCGGACACGAGCACCGGGAAAACAAAAAACAAAAGATTTTCTATTAGGGCAAGTGATATTGAGGTTCCTAACAATAGAATCACCTACCACTATTACATCACCAGGTAACTGGTTGAACCCTCAGTGTTTCATTGGGCCTGTACTATTCATTGTAACAGTAATTGTGTCATTACATATGCCCAGTGAAAATGGCTACCTGCACAGGCGCTGGCTTCTTATGTCTTTCCCAGAAACCCAGAAAGCAGAACAGAGGCGCTATAATGCCATACATGATCTTGCGCTCTCAGTTGTGGGGTGTGTCATGTAGGAAGCTGCTCTGCCAGCCAATGGAGTTCTGCGGCATTGTGATTGCATATGAATGACGTTAATTAGCATGATCCATATATGAATATTTCAGGATGCATTTTGAGGCAACATTGACGTATGCACATTTACAAGGTGATTGTGATTTATAAAAGGCATACTGAGTAGAAATGTGTGTTCTCCAGGATTTATAAATCTGATTCTTTTCAGAATATGCATTTTCCTATATTTTCATATTTTCACACTTGAATCCACACAAAGTTTTGTAAAGTTTTCATGTACAGTATAGGTGAGTCTTTTGGGGTTTATTTCCACCTCGGAGGAATGGCTTTTTGGCCTCAACTCTTCTATAAAGATCACCTCTAGTAAGACATTTCCAAACTGTAGAAAGATGTACCAGGATTTCAGATGTTTCTGCCAGTTCTTTGCTGTCATCTGTGCTGTACATCTTTCAGTTTCAAATGTAAGTAAGCTTCATGTATTACTCACTTGCTACACCCGGTTTCTGTGTTCAACCACTCATTTCTGGTCCTCAGCCTTGTTCATTTGTTTCTGCTTCAGCAGCAGAACTGGGACAGATAATCTAGGAACACTTTTCTGTTGCAAATGGTCTGTTTGGTGAGACTTTGCAAGATGACCACCTGGTGTCAAGTCACTATGCTGTCTTTTGTCATGGTGTATGATTTGCAGGTTAAACCACTCCATCTACAGCAACCTCATCTTTTTAGTATGTGGTTGTCCCTTGCCCAGTTTTATAACACCTTCACAGCTGCTTCTGATTCAGTTATTCCCTTGGGTTCAACCTATACATTATGTCATTGGTCATTAGCGCCAGTTTGTTATATTTGCTTAACCAGGCATTTAGCTGTATGCATACAAAGATCTATTTTTAACGGGAAAGTAGTCTGTTACTATATTAGTTTCATTCTTCAAAGGCACTCAAATATCTTGTTTTACTTCACTTTTTGTAAAAGGACTTTTTGGAACTATAAAATGCTTTCTTTTCAGTTGTTACACCATTACTGAAGATTTAAAATAAATTTATAAGACAAATATTTTGGTGAACTTTCAATAAGTACTTAAGACTTTTACACAGTACTATATCTGTCATCTGTTTCCATGGTCAACAACCATGTTTCCTTTTCCTTGAGCTTTGTCAGAAGAGTTCTGGAGAGCATGTCTTGAAATTCCTGTCTGTCAAAAACATTCTGCTGCAGAAGGTGAATTACATTATAGGAAGAAGAAGAATGATAGTTTTTGGTGGCATTGGATGCACTGCTACATAATGTCCCAGAGGTTCTCTATTGGATTCAGGTCTGGGAAATGTGTGGGCCAGTCAGTGACATTAATGCTTTTGTCATCCAGGAACTGCCTACACACTCTGGCCACTTGAGGCCAAGCACTGTCCTTCACCAGGAAGGACCCACTAGTTTGCTGGTATGCTGCACCAGCATAAGGTCTGACAATGGCTCTGAGGATTTCATCCCGGTACCTAACGCAGTCAGGGTACTGTTGCCTAGCACATGGAGGACTGTGCAACCCTCTAAGGATATAAATCCTCAGAACATCACTGACCCACTGCCAAACCGGTCATGCTGGATGATGTTTCAGACTGCATAACATTCACCATGGCATTTCAAGATTCTTTCACATCTGTTACATGTGCTCAGTGTAAACCTGCTCTCATCTGTGAAGAGAACAGGGGTCCAATGGTGGAGCTGCCAATTGGTGTATTCTAGCAAATGTCAGATGAGCTGCATGGTGATGGACTGTAAGCACAGGTCCCACTAGAGGATGTCAGTTGATCATGCCACCCTCATGGAGACTGTTTCTGAGAGTCTGGTCAAAAACATGCACACCAGTAGCCAGCTAGAGGTCATTTTATAGGGCTCTAGCAGTGCTTCTTCTGTTGCTGGGTTGATGCCCTTCTACAGCCCTGTCCAGCTATACTCATGCAATGGCCTGTCTCCTGGTATCTCCTCTATGCTGTTGAGACTGCGCTGGGAGACACAGCAAACTTTCTTGCGCTGGTATGTATGAATGTGCCATCCTGGAGAAGCTGGACTACCTGTGCATTCTGAATTGGCTGCAGGTACCATCTCATGCAACTAGAAGTGATAAGGATACCAGCAAAACACAAAACTAGAGAAGAATAAGTCAAGATTGAAATCCCTGAAGCTTAACTCACTTGGTGTTAGACTGTGATGATTAAGAGTTCTCTTAATTTTTTGAGCAGCGTATATACAGTACTGTGCAAAAGTTTTAGGCAGGTGTGAAAAAATGCTGTAAACAAAGAATGCTTTCAGAAATATAAACAATGATTGTTTATTGTTATCAATTTACAAAATGCAAAGTGAGCGAACAAAAGAAAAATCTAAATCAAATCAATATTTGGTGTTACTACCTTTTGTCTTCAAACCAGCATCAATTCTTATAGGTACACTTGCACAAAGTCAGGGATTTTGTAGGATTCTAGTCAGGTGTATGATCAACCAATTATACCAAACAGGTGCTAATGATCATCAAGGTCACACGTAGGTTGAAACACAATCATTAACTGAAACAGAAACAGCTGTGTAGGAGGCTTAAAACTGAGTGAGGAACAGCCAAACTCTGCTACTAAGGTGAGGTTGTGGAAGACAGTTTCATGTCATGGCAAGATTGAGCACAGCAACAAGACACAAGGTAGTTATACTGCATTAGTAAGGTCTCTCCCAGACAAAGATTTCAAAGCAGACTTGGGTTTCAAGATGTGCTGTTCAAGCTCTTTTGAAGAAGCACAAAGAAACGGGCAATGTTGAAGATCGTAGACGCAGTGGTCGGCCAAGGAAACTTAGTGCAGCAGATGAAAGACACATCAAGCTTATTACCCTTCGAAATCGGAAGATGTCCAGCAGTGCCATCAGCTCAGAACTGGTAGAAACCAATGGGACCCAGGTACACCCATCTACTGTCCGGAGAAGTCTGGCCAGAAGTGGTCTTCATGGAAGAGTTGCAGCCAAAAAGCCATACCTCCGACGTGGAAACAAGGCCAAGCGACTCAAGTATGCACAAAAACATAGGAACTGGGGTGCAGAAAAATGGCAGCAGATGCTCTGGACTGATGAGTCAAAATTTGAAATATTTGGCTGTAGCAGAAGGCAGTTTGTTCATCGAAGGGCTGGAGAGCGGTATAATAATGAGTGTCTGCAGGCAACAGTGAAGCATGGTGGAGGTTTCTTGAACGTTTGGAGCTGCATTTCTGCAA